>NW_024468510.1:1541413-1835803 GCF_001632365.1 Laetiporus sulphureus 93-53 | reverse complement strand
GGACGTCGAGATGACTGGTGATATGGCGATATACCCAATTGAAACCTGGTGTGGGCATTCAATTCGGACGATAACGCACACGGTCATGCCACGTAACTGGACTTTTCAGGTCCGGGCTCACCCTCCCGTCCGAGCGACCATACGTTGCGTCGCACAATTCACTGTTCGAGCAGCCCTCCTGTGTGGCCTACGCTTGGCCGATCTCGCCGTTGTGCGTCGGCGGCGATGTGCGCTCGACGGACCTGCGAGTCAACGATCTCCTGGGCTTGTCAAAAACGCATGCCTCCAAAATCGTCTGGATGCTTACGGCGAGCGACGGTCGGCGGAGATGGAGAGATCGGCCATGTGCGCGAGGCAGAGCGGGCGGGTCGATGCGTGCAGCGTCACCGTCGTCGAGGATCATGTGCGCGACGAGCGTGGTGCCGGTGGCCGATGAGGCGGCGTCGAAAAGCGGGTGGTGGCCTCGGAGCACGGCAGCTTGTAGGTGGCCCAGAAGATGTGCTCAGTTACAAGCTTGATCTGGCCGGATGGACTGTGGAATGGCAGAGTTATTTTGGCGCGAGGAGGTGATTGCGCGTCGCGGATCCTCTCGAGATTAATTGCCTCTGCGTCGCCGGGGATGTTGAGCCATGACGTGAGCCGCGGAGGACGCGGATCGGGAGGAGCAGAATGCGCGGGCACACGCGATCGGCGACGCGTCATTGGCTGCAGTGCCCGGTCTCTTCACCCAGTGGTTGGCGACGAACTCGGTTACTTTGAGCCTCTAGACACTCAAATCCCTGAGCGCGTCTGGAGGCTCTCGATGTCAAACTGAAGGAAACCGTATCTCAGAAAGCACCCAAAGTCATGTAAGATGCATGTGCCGCCATCATCACATATCCATTGACCGTCCTTCAGTTAGCCTCCTGAGCAACCAGGACACGGTCAAGGTCTCAGGGTTTTAGGTCGCTCACCTCGATCGTCATCTGGTAAGTGGCCATCTATCCTCCCGGATTCATCAAGTCGGACGTGTTCCTAGGGTATCACAGAGAAGAATGTGTATTGCGAGACATGTGGTTTGTCTTCGGTAGATTGCGTCGGACACAACGCGTACATCAAACTCGCCATGCCCGTCCTTCACATTGGCTATTTCAGGCATACCATCTCGATCCTTCAATGCATATGCAAGGCCTGCGCGCGCGTGCTGCTCGAGGAGCCCGACTGGCGGACGTACCTCAAGCGCTTTCGCCGACCGAATCTCGAGAACATCCAGTGGCAGGCGCTCTGCAAAGCCGTCAACGCGCGCGCGCGACAATGTATAGCCCATACTGCTCGACGCGAACGGCACAGTGAAGAAGGTGGGCGCGCTCAAGATCATACGCGACAAGTTCCGCGTGAAGAAGACCACGAAAGAGATGGAGAAGTGTAAGATGACGCTCGCGCCGGCGGTCGAAGTGCAGAAGGAGCTGGGCATGTACTCTTATAATTTTTCAGGCCGGACACTGTGGTAGCAGTCCGTGCCCATTTCAGTTCCCCAGTGACCTCGTTAGAGTGCGTATGAGTTGTGTAAACAGCTGGGGAACTGACTACCTAGGTATGTATTTTATGCTACCTTCTGCCCTTTTTCCCTGTGTGTTTCATTCCGTCTCCAGGTACCGCTTCTGACGTGTTTCACCACCGCAAAACCTTTGTGCTCGGCACGCCAGGTGCGTATCTAAGTGCATGCTGCACTTGGACTTCCAACATGTATATCAGTAAGGTGGTGCATGAAGACTTGAATGCCGAGTCTGTTCAAGTGGATTACAAACGAGGTGCACATTGCTGCTGTGTGGTTATAAGCAGGTGCTCATCTTTCGTGTAGGACTGCGAGATGCTCGGTCTGCAGCCCTAGTATGGCTGACCGGAAGAATACATCTGACAATTTATATCCGTGCCACCTAGGAGATGGCTTAAACAGTAGAGCTGACAGAAATCATATTGAGCAGTGCACTCATCAAGCAGGGTCTTGTCAAATCATATGTATATCTGATTATCATACACAACCCTTTAATGTCAAAAATGGTCAAACCAAAGCATAGCATAACTTTTGAACATACAGACTGCTTGAAATGAATCAAACAATGAAGAACATGAATATTTCAAAAAAAAAAAAAGGCAAAACATTAGACAGGACAGCAACTTTTTCTTGACATTATCAAATTTGTGAACATTTCTGTTGAAAGTATAGCAAAAGGACATGCATCACAGCTGTAAGCTACATAAGAAAAGGTCATGAAAATTACCACAATCCAACATTCACAATGCCTCTGGCATCCCATGCAGTGAACATAGAGCATATATGAACTTTTATTTTGTGTTTTGCACCCTTCTTTATTTCCTCATCATTATATACAGGAAGAGCAAAGTGTATCCAAACCATTTTCAGTTTTGAGAACTTTTCATGCTTGGTGACCTGATTGATGAGATTTTCACTATGTTCATTCAAATTTTCTAGATAGTTTTCAAGCATGGACTTTGTCAAATGCTTTCTATCAGGTATAAATGTCATAGACAGCTCTTCAAGCTGAGTGCTTGTGATCTGTGAAAGAGTACTTGCAACACTGTTCCACAAAGTGTTCCATGGATGACCATTCCATATTTTCAGTGAAAGACTGGTTAAGTTGATGCAATGGGCCAAAGCTATCTGTTTATCTATAGTTTCACCTTGGTTAGATATTTTTTTACTAGCACTAAGCTATGCAACAGACTTACCAGCTGGAAATGCACCTTGTATATCTAAATTGAATATCTGAATAGAACCTTTTGAGATCTCTAGTATCTTGTTTAGATGATCCACCATTGAAGGTTTAAACTTTGAGGAATAAAGGTCAAGTTTCTTCAAAGTATGAGGAGCCAATGCTCTGACAAGCCAGCTAATAATAGCAGGACCTTTGTTGTAACGATCAAAATTATTGTGAAGCTTCAATGTTTGCAGCTGAATCTGAGACCCAATAGAAACAAAATCAGAAGTGACTGGCAAAGCTAAGCTTTGATCACCATCTGACAAGTATTTTATGTCGAGCAGCTTTAGATAAGCAAGCTTGGGAAAAGCACCAAGAAAAGTCTGCATTTTAGTAGGATGTTTATCAGATATATCCTTTAATTTGATCTCTGTGACTGAGTTGAACAAGTATGGAATGGCTGACAGAAAATCAGGCTTATAAAAGCATTCAGGATACCATGGATTTGTTTCATCACTTCTAATTTTAAGCTGTGTTGCCCTGCATGCATATCTGCTGAAAGATTTGACATGCAAAAAGTGTCCAATCGCTGGAGCCCATGAAATGTGAGCCAGTTGCAGAGTTTTAAGATTAGAAAATGAGCATATAAAATGCATGAATTCAACAAGGCTATAAAATTGACAATCTAACAACTGTATCTCAGTGACAGAGGTGAACTGTGCAACTGAGGTGAAGAAGCTGGGATGAAGTTGTTGCCTAGTATGCCAGTTGACATCCCTGATGCCAAGAGTCTTGAAGTGATTGCAAATATGACCAAGAATGTGAGGCACAATATGAACAAAGGGCTTCTCACTATCCTCAAAAAGCATCAAATCTTTCAAAGGGCTAGATCCCTTCATGTAACCTGAGCTGATAATAATTTGAGCCAGCTCATAAAATTCAGCATAACTTTCTAGCTCCACTGTATCAGACAGATGCTCTTTGCTAAGCTTTTTCCATGCTTTGCAAGTGAGGGCACAATTGGCCAATGCTCGTGGTTCTGACCATGTCAAGTTCTTCATGATGTTATGCACAAGCTCAGGAGCCAGATAAGGGGCTATCCATGCTGGGACAGGCAAAGGGCCCATGATCGCTGGACCAGGCAGAGAGGTCTGATCGACAGCAGCAGGAAGGCCTGCTGCAGGGGCTGTGATAGAAAGTCCTGAAGAGACTGACGTGGACAAATGTTCTATACTGGATGATGCAGGAAAAGATGCATCACTAGCTATAGCAGGCTGAGAATCTTTATGAACTGTAGAAGCTGTAGAGCCCACATCAAATGCAGGAGCCTTGATCATGAATCCTTCACTGGCTGAAGGAGGGGAAATTCCAATATCAACAGTGGTAGAAATGCATTGTGAGGCAGAAGGACAGTCCATGGAGACAGGTGCAATGTGACCTGTAGAAGGCAGGCATCCTTCATTGACCATAGCAGCCAAATGTCCCTCAACAGCCATAGTGGTCAGATGAACTTGACCAATCATAGCAGCCAAGTGTTCTTCATTCACAGTAGTAGCCAAGTATCCTGTATCAGTCACAGCAGCCAGGTGTTCTTCATTCACTGTAGTAGCCAAGTATCCTTGATCAATCATAGCAACCAGGTTTTCTTCATTGACCATTGAAGCCAGTTGGCTTTCGTCAACCATAGCAGTGGAGTGTCCTTCATAGTTCATAGCAGCCTGTAAGCCCGTATCAAGAACAACAGCCTCATTCGGGGATCCCTCGTTTGGTGGGAAAGGCGCGACACCACCAGTGTTGGCAGGAAGCCAGTCCATGCCGACTACAGCAGACGATATCATAGTAACTGGAGCGACGTCGGGCCCCATGTCTGCTCCAACTGGGTGAGGAGACAAGTTCACGCCGTGTGAAGTAGATAAATCAGTGGTGATCGGGCCGAGTATGGGTCCTTCATTCGGATCATCCAATGCAGACTGGAGATCGATGCGGGTCGGCATAGCACCAGGTTCCATCTGGGAAGGCGAGAGACCGATCCCAGCATTGGCAGGAAGCTGGTCCATACCGGCTGCCGCAGATGATATCATAGTAACTGGAGCAACGGCGGGCTCTGTGTCTCTGCCGACCGGGGCAGAAGACAAGTCCTCGTCGTAGGGAGTGGCCAAATCAGTGGTGATCGGGACGAGCACGGGTCCTCCATTCGGGTCAACCAAGACAGACAAGAGATCTATGTGGGTCGAAGTAGCACCAGATTCCGTCTGGGAAGGCGAGAGACCGATGCCAGCATTGGTAGGAAGCCTGTCCATGCCGGCTACAGCAGACGATATCAGAGTGACCGGAGCAACGGCGGGCCCTGTGTCTGTGCCCACCGGGACAGAAAATAGATCCACGCCATATGAAGTGGGTAGATCAGTGGTGATCGGGACGACCACGGGTCCTCCATTCGGGTCAATCAAGGCAGACGGGAGATCGGTGCAGGTCGAAGTAGCACCAGGTTCCATCTGGGAAGGCAAGAGACCGATTACAGCAGATGATATCACAGGAACTGGAGCATCGGCGGGCCCTATGTCTGTGCCCACCGGGACAGAAAATAGGTCCACGCCGTGTGGAGTGGATAAATCGGTGGTGACCGGGACGAGCACGGGCCCTCCATTCGGGTCAACCAAAGCAGACGAGAGATCGATGCGCGAAGCAGCGCCAGGTTCAGTCCCGACAGGGCGAAGACTGTCGTCGACCGCAGGAACGGTGCGATCCATGGCGGATTCTGCGCAGAGTCATGATAGCATCACGATATCGGATGGATAATGGCGAAATAAACTTACCTTCTGAGCGCGCGATGTTGTTCATAGTTGCTTGTGTATGGCAATTGACTGAGATCGAGATGTTCGAGAGAGTACGGCAAGACGTCGACGTTTGAGCGTAGAACGATGCTGGTTGGAGAGAGAGAGAGAGAAGGCGTGAGGCGATGCGCACCGCCTGCTAGCCTGCAGGCAAAGTAAGTTGCCGAGTAAGGTCTGATGCAGACGCTGGGCTTACTGTACGGGCGCCGGTGGCCTGCGCTTGGTGGTGCAAGTTGCCCGGAGCTCCTGACGCTGGCCTACCCAAAGACGCCTCGTGGTACGCGTATCCAAAGCGCAGTCTAGGGCGACGCGGACATGAATGCAGCACAACATTGGTCGAGAAAACCCGCCTCTGTTACTTACTACCTAGGCTTCCCGATCCTTCATGATTGACCGCCCACGAACTGGCGAGCCCGCTTCGGCCTTGCTCCGACCGTTCCGCTACTTCGTCTAGTCCTGGCGGTTCACAAATGTAATAAAAGAACTGTGACCACGAGCTAAACCGAGATCGGCATTCAATGTTCACCGTCTGCGACTGTCGGTCAGAGGTTCTGTGTCTCCTTCCCCATCATGGCGGACGCTACTGAGGCATGCTGCCCCGCAATATAAACATCGATTTGTCAAGCATTAAGTCAACTGCTGGGCCAGTCGTCGCCACCCCGGGAGATACTCGCGATATCAGAGTGCGCTCGGTCATAGATTCGCCTTCACTTCTTGGATAGCGAAAGCACAGACCATGAAGGTTGAAGGTTGAAGGTGTGAGCTTGGAGCTCAGGCTACAGGTGGTTCGTAATAGTCGCTCAATTTATTCGTATATCCGAAGACAACGCGATACCTTGCTCGGGACAAGTTCGCGGACTTCAAACAGCTTCGTTGAACTTTCGCGGTCATTTCTTCTCGCTCTCAGCGAGCTGGTTCCGCTCGGAAAGCCTATGGTTCAACTCTTGCATCCGAGTCACTCGGCGTGCTGCACTGGTCCTTTCCATTTGAATAAACACCGCTACGTTTTTCCGTTCCACGTCATTACGGCTCACTTATTGCAGGTACTACTGTCCACAACTGGCTCGTCGCAATGAGTTCTTTCCTCTTTCTGTGTTCTTCGCAGATACGGTGATATGCGATGCTTCATGGCAAGAATTTACCATTCCATTTCCTCGTTTTCTCAAACAACTCAATGACGGTCTGGGAGACTTCTGTCCCACAGCTGGTTGCTCTCGGTCTCTTCCTGCCTTCTGTTCAGTCCAGAGAGCATTTCATGCGTACTATGAGTGCTTTCGTGCCCTCATTGCGTGTTCTCGCTATGATTCGCTATTAACTGTTCGATAGTACGTCTTTAGTCTTTTTCTACAAGCACCGGAGAGCACAAATAAATGCCAGTTTGATTAAACAGCTATCCGAGCTAAAGTCACGTATAATAAGGTTCTCGCAGCCTCACAACGCGACATGAAAAGATTATTTATCCTCTCGGTATACAATACATACCGCAAGTAATTCAGAGACATTTGATTTGTCAGAAAACGCACAGCATATCAACAAGCATCGCGACGTAGCGAAGTCGACGTTGAGATGTACGCGGAGAACAGTGACAGTGTATCGGACTATCGTAGACGGCTCGCATTCAGTGGCACAGTTTTGGCGGTAGAAGAGTACCGTCTACAACGGAGTATGCGATTTTGTGAGCACACCCGAATGCCAACAGCAAAACTGCTCACTCGTTAACCCCAATAGTGATACCTGTACCGCATGTGATGTGAATACGGTGCAGAGGGACAAATAGGGCGATACAATATGAGCATGTAGCTTACGGTAAGTTTGTCAAAGCAAACGCTGGGCTATGCGCTGCTTGTGTCTCATCCAAAGATTGGCGAGCGTACCGAAAAGCCAAGAAGCTCTTCAATAAGGCCGTAGCACGTATACAACCCAAGCCGGTAGAACAGCATACGTCCCAGTCTGCAAGTGCATCGCCCAGTACAAGAGTTGTCATAGACAGGTTGCATGTTGTAGGAATACCATATGATGTCGATGAGCAATGTGTTGCCTTGAACTCATGTATGAGCCAATATTATGCGAAGAAACGCGTCCGATGTCATGTCGAGCCTCGGACATGTTTAAGTATGTCCACGGACCACAAGTATTATTGAAGATTGTGTGGCAATCTAGTGAGAGGATGGATTTTGTCAAACGAGGGGGAAATGCGAAACGCGTGACATCACGCGTAGTGTGGATCACGAGATCTGTCACGATTCTCAGTGGCACACGCAGCAGACGAGCAAGTCGCGGCTCCCGACTTATGACTGGTGAAGCTTAAGCTTGAAGTCAATCTTTCTGTAGTCGCAACAAACCCACCGTCGGCGTCGTCCACTATGGCGCCGAAATGGGACAAGTATAGCCGACTCGGTCTTGACGTCGCATCGACGGCGACTGCTATTGGGTTCTCCGCCGCCAAGATAGGCACCAAACTGGGGGTATGAGGTCTTGCCTTTGGACTTATTCCCGCTCATCAACTTCACAGTTTTCAATCACACGGGGAATAGCATCCACCGCAGCTGACCTCACAGGCTCTGCGGTGGATCATGCCTTCTTCGGCGGAAGCATCGGTGCGGGATCTCTTCTGGGCGGCGCGGTATCCACCGCCATCTCTACCATCGAAACGCTCGCGCTCGCGCCCATTCTGATCGGCGAGTCTCTCACGTCTACATCCCTGGTTGCTGCGCACTCTACTCTATCTGTTCTGGCAACCATCTTCCCTGGGAGCGATGAGGCCAGCTTTTCTCTTGCGAGTTTTGTTGGACTTGTCCGGAGAGAATGGACTGAGCCGGTTGATAGTGATGGGCTCCCGGAAGAGCGTTATGGAATTGCCCGGGTGATGAAGGCCCTTGTAGGTTGGGCTACGCTGCAAGGCGTAACGAGTCAATGGCAGGAGCATCGGTGGCTCCGGGTCCTGCGAGAACTCGAGGTCCATGATCCACTGGACGTTGGCGCAGAAAGTGACAGCGGACATCACGCGCGAACAAATATCGGCTCAGATGTACATATCACGAACGACGTGATATATCCTAGCCACGGTGGCCAGATTATCACCGCCGACATCGGTGAGACCACATCTGATCTAGCGAGGCTAACAACGGAACGCACGTCCTCTTCCTCGGATGCTGCTCGCATGACCGATGCACAGCTGAAGCAAACGCTCCGCCGTTTGTCCAAGATGGTGCTTGCCGGTTATGGAGGACCCAGTCTCCTGTTCTTTGGTGTTCCCTGGAATACATCTGGCGCGTCATCCAGCTCTTCCGACAAGGAGAAACAAAAGGAGGAATCGAGACTGGCGAGTGCAGTAGGCGCGTCCGAAGTGGAAGTAGCTTCGGGCAGTCGTTCCAACCCTCGCCAAAACAGCACCCATTCCGAGCCAGGAAAGCAGCCATATTCATGGTGGAATGTCTTAATGGGCCGGCATGACCACGAGATATTCCTGGATTCCGCAAACTCTCGTCCTACGGAAACTATCGTGCGTATATCAATGGTATGAATCACCGTAAACTCTGACGCTCTATACCCCAAGGCCTCATCCTCTGGAGATCCAACACCGCCTGCGACGCACGCGCGTCCCTCGACCGCCTACGTTGGCTCTGAAAACCTGATGCCGCGCTTCTGGGTGCTCACGGACCATGCCCGACGGGAAGTCGTGCTCGTCATACGCGGTACAATGAGTCTGAACGAGCTCGCTGTCGACCTCACCTGCGAAGCCGCGCCGTTTGAGCTGCACGCACGGCGGCCGAACTCAAAGGGCAGGCATCATAAGCCTCGATCAGAACCGGAGCCGGAGCCGGAACCGGAGGACGATGCGTGGAGTGAGTTCGACGAAGTGCTGGAGAGCATTCCCGGCGCGTTTCCCATGGACATCTCTACGCCGCCTCGCAAGCGCTCGAAAACAACTACTAACAAGAAGAATGCTACGGTCGACGACCGGCCAGCACCAGTGGTGAACGAGCCGGACACGGACACGTCAGTCCACCTGGTACACGGCGGAATGCTGAAGATGGCGCGAGCGATGGGCGCGCCGGGAAAGCCTGTCCACGTTGCGGTGCGGGATGTGTTGAGGCGGAACCGGGGTTACTGTATGTAACTTACTCGCTCTTACGTTCGATCCGTGAGTAAACTTCGCTCCCAGCTCTCGTACTTTGCGGTCATAGTCTTGGCGCAGGCGTCGCAGCCCTCCTCGCACTGGTGAGATGCTACCCCTCCCTTATTACATCTGCCAACCGTACTGACCCGCCACAGATGTGGGCGAACCCATACACGCGCCTCACCCACCGGCGTTCTGGCTTACCTCAGCGCCGCACCGTCTCCGCATACTGCTTCGCGCCGCCTTGCCTCACATCTCCGCGCCTAGGTAAGATCGCGGGCGAGTCAGGGCTGATCCTGTCGTTTGTGCACTCGCACGATGTCGTCTCGCGGCTCGCGTTGGGCAGCGTGCGGGACCTCGCGCGGTGTGCGATGTGGCTGTGCAAGGCGGAAGAGGCGCACCATGAAGGATATTCGACCATTACCAAACGTGCGTTGAAGTGGACATCGGGGCTCGGGAAGGAGGAGGACACGGAATGGGTGCGTAGAGTCCGCTCATTTGACGTTATCGAGTTTGGTAGTTTATCCGTGTGCAGTTCATTGCGATGCGCAAGACGCTTGAAGCCAATATGCAAATGACCGAGCTCTACCCACCCGGCCGGGTTTGGTGGGCTCTTCGGGACGGCGATCTGCACCCCGCCCACCGCCTGCGGGACGCCGATGGCAAGCTGAAGGGGCCCAGCAGCGGTGAGCAGAAGGTACGCCTGTTCGAGGTGTTAGACGTCCCGCAGGCCTTTGGGCAAATCGTCTTCGCACGGGACATGCTCAGTTCGCATTTGCCGCACCAATATGATCGGGTTTTGCATGATTTACTGTAGGTTATATTCGCTAGTGAAGTTAGTGGAGGATTCTGTTCCGCAGTTGCGCCTTCTTTACAGTACGAGCCCGCTGGTACGGATTGTAGACATCAACTCACCCGGAATAGCTTGTAGCATAGTGTATATAGAGCAATATTGATATGGATGGATTCACGCTCGGAACATTGCAGTTGAGCATCGGACATCACCATCGTCAAGGCATTTTGCGGCGTCAGGTCCCTTCGAGCTGAAAATGGCGTTGCGAAGCTAACATTACAATTGCGAACGAGAGCGAGCCGACTAGACCTTAAATACATGTAAGAAGGACGAGAACCGACGAGACAAATGCGGGTATGAAGAGACAGTGGAAACAAGCTGGTGTCTCAGTCTTGGTCGGACTGATCTCTTGGGCGGTATTTGATGCCGCGGCTTTCGAGCTCTGCCTCGACGTCCTCGGGTATGCGGCCCTTGACACGCACGGCATACATGCCACGGACGTACTTTGCTAAGCATCGTTAAACCTAATAAGCAAACACGCCTGTTTAAGCGAGCTGATTACTCACAGACTCGTTGCCACCGAGCTACCCAGCTCTGCTCAGGGTCAATGACAGCAATCACGCCATCGAAGTGCGTCGTCGTACACGCCTGGATGCGGTCAGGGTATCCTTTCATCTGAGAGTAAGAGATAATACATGAGCAGACGGCAAAGGATTCGATGAGAGCAGCATCACGCACCTGCATGAGCTCCTCGCAGTTTGGGCAGCCGTGCTTCCGGAAATCAGCTGGTGTTTGGATAATGGAGCACAAGAGGCATGCGCGTAGCTGCTTCGCGCGCGGCTGTGGAGGAATGGCTGCTTGTGCTTGCGACATGTCTTCAAGACGAGAAAGCTGGTCGAATTATGCGATTTTCGATGGTGGTCGCTTGAGTGAACGAACAGATCTAGAGGAGGGTGGGCCACCGGTGCTGATTGATTGCCATACATGGCAAGGCGGACTTTGCCGAAAGCCTTATAACTGGTCTCCTCCCGCCACCACTAGGTTCAAGTCGTTGAGCTCAAGTCATGGCACGACGAGCAGCTTGTCTCTTCGTCGCTTTGCTCCCGACAGCCGCGCATGCATTTTCTAACACATATCCGATAGTTGCATGGTCATCGTACAGGCCGGTCCAACATCCATATTAATCTCAGACGCTGTATTGATCGTGGATTACAGTTCGAACACCCTCGACTCTGCGTCGTCATCGCGGTCGGCAGATTCAGGAGTCGTCTTGGAGAGAATTCTATTGAATGATGATGTTTGTCGAAACGATGCTATTGTGCTGATTGATCAGTTGGGTGTATGTGTCGGCTCCTCTTTAATCGTGTCCTATAAGAGCTGACTCGCCGACAGCTACACGCATCGGACCTCCGCAATCTCCCTTCATCAAGCTCATTAGTAGAGTCCCTCAATGTTGCTGCGTCTACTTTGGAGCTTCCATATATGCCTCAAATCAACTCGCCTCCTTTCTCTGAGCTTGCAAGCGCGGTTGCCGAACGCTGTGCCGCGCGACTGGTCTCGCATGAAGCCGGACAGACAGAGGTCGTACACAGTGGAGAGGGGAAACACGTTGTCTGCATTGGGATGCCTTCGCTTGATGGAGTGGACGGTGAGCAGAGGAAGGGAATGATGGTTGAGCACGGTCAGTCGCTTTCGTACTTACCTTAATGCCTGCTAATGCAATGGTCATTCCACCATAGAACTCCAGCTCTCATCCTCACTTGCCTCACTCGCGAAGTCCTTCCCAAAGCATCTCGTCGTTTACGCGGGCTGGCATCCCGCCGTGCATACTCGCCAGCTTCCTTCTCCCTTCTCGTCCACGTCATCCTTGCTCAACTCGACTGCTGCGTTCGCTCCACCTTCCGGCGGCATCCTCGCGCGCTATCAGCTGCTTACGCCCGGCCTCATCCTCTCATTACTTATTGGCTTTTTCGTGCTTGTGCCGACGGTGATGTTTGGTGTATCGGCGCTCGCGGGGATCAAGTCGCCGCTGCAAGGCGAGCCGCCAAAGGGCTTCATTGCATCTGAGAAGAAGAACCAGTAAGGTCTGCGGGAAAGCGGCAGCTGCATTGAAGAGTTAGAGTATGACTCGGATAGGATGCGCAGTTCACAGACGTGCCTGTCATATGTATATATATCACGTTTGTTCTCAGAAGTACGCGTGGAAGATGTGGCCCATATCATTTTTTGGGTCTTCCGTCCGTCCGAATGCCCTCCTCAGAGTCCTCGGTCTAATTCATCGGGCGGCCGGGCCGACTAGCGCTGTGTTCGAGAGGGACCAACTCTCATCCTGTTGACACAGGACCTTCAAATTTTCCGCGGTTTCCTCTTTTATGTAGATTCCTACCGCGACAAACCTATTTACCCGCACGCTCTATAGCACTACTTACGCGCAAGTAACGATTCTTCCTTGGGCAAAAGCCGAACAAAGTCTGTTGGAATAATATTGAGCCGTTGGATAATAATTATAACCCACGGGTTCAATTATTACCCAATGACTTTACACACTCCAGTGGTAGCTAATTGCGCGGTATCGACGATGGCACCGTATATATGCCTTCATTGCCTTGAAAATCTTGACCTCAGCTACCGTCTCCTCAGACGTTGTCATCGACCATGTCGTTCGTTCCCATCCGTGCCCCACCAAGCGCTGTATGTCCGTTCCCCAACTATCATAACTGACGCAGTCTCACACATCGTCGTAGCTCCAAGGCATCGCCGCGGAGGAGGCGCGTTGCATCTTCAGTCGCTTCACAGCTGACACCGCCTGGACGTTAGGCTGTATGCTGCGCGATCGCCTGCGGCGTGCATCGCCCAAGCCAGCAGTCATCAACATCACGCTTGCCAACAGCGACCAGCTCCTCTTTCACGCAGCGACGGGGCCGGGTACTGGCCCGGACAACGACACCTGGGTCGCGCGCAAGCGCCGTGCCGTCCTTCGCTGGGGCGCGAGCACCTGGGCGCTGCACAACAAGTACGGGGGCGACGAAGTGCTGTTTGCATCAAAGTTCCAACTGGGTGCGCGAGGAGGAGAATATGCCATCCACGGCGGCGGATTCCCGGTGCGCGTGAAGGGCGTGGAGGGTGTGATTGGTGTGATTGTGGTGAGCGGGCTGACGATGCAGGAGGACCATGAAGTGATCGTGGAGGTGATTGAGGACTACTTGCAGAAGGTTAAGAGTGGAGAGATTCAGGACTGAGAACCTACAAAGTCATTTGCTAGGAGCAAGAAGGAATTACGGAGTTAAGCAAATGTACCCACATCGTACTCACGTCTGTGGTCGGGATCTTCTGTTGCGAACACGTGCGGAAGTGGGAGTGGTGCATTGTAGTAAATTTGGTGAGTGAATAATAGGTACATTGCGCAGCATCAGCGAACAGCAGTGATAAGATTATCCAGTGGTATTTCCATCCAGAAACAATTATTGCTAGTAGAAACAGTGACCAGAATATAACAAGGGCGGTACAAAATACAGTACTCACGGATGCTTGCACACGCTCAGGACTCCACAGGCTCTCCCGACAATGCCATGCTCATCGCCTCCAATGCGACAAGATGCAACGGCAGCCCATGACAATCGCGAGATCCCCACCTCGCGCGGGCTAATGTCGCCAAAGCGTGGAAGTTATGCATGACGTCACGTAGCGTCTGCTCCTCCTCGCCCGTCGTTGTCTCCCCGTCTTCTTTCTGCGACTCAACTGATGCGTGGGAAGGCCGCCTGAACGACGACTTCGGAGAGCATGCGATATGCAGTTGATAAACGTTCACCATCGAGATGGTCGTATGGTCAGTCCGCGCGGGGACATGAATTAGACTGCTCATGCTAGGCACGCGAGCATAGACGTGCCGTTGAAGAAGTTCATCGCCTTCGCAATCGGGGACAAACGACAGATCTGCCGCGCCTCGATTTAGCACACCGGCGGAGCTCGCGCTGTGGCTAGATAGACACAGAGTAGGATCAGCAGCAGTTGACGGGAAGAGCGCATACGTCGTTGAGCTTGTGTCGATCATCACTGCTCCTGACTGCGTGCGTGGAGAGAGGCGTGCCGAGACAGAGCCGGGAGGCGATTTGGATTTCGTGAGAGGACCACGGCTTGGTGCTAGGAACGACCATGGCTGTTCGTAATCTACAGTCAGAAGAGTGACGTGAAGAGCAGGGATGTCGGCCGAGGTGGACACAACGTTCTCGAGATGGTCAATCCATGCTAGGCAAGCAAATCAGTACTAGTAAGACAACGCAATGACAACGCTATTGACTCACCGTCCACTTCGTTCATTCCAATCACCCCCATCCTTGCCACCACGAGCTTCCATTCCACATTGGCACGTGCAGCGAAGCTACGCGCAAAGGACCACACTTGGTTGACGACGAACGCCTCGACAGATTCTTCAGGCACCAGCCATGCTTCCACGGCACTTTCCTCTCCCCTTTCGTCTACACATGCCGCTACAAGCCATCGCCCGCAAGGCGTCAGCGTATAGGCAGCGTGCAGCATGGTATGCCTGTCAACCACGTCGAGAGAGCTGGGTCTCGACTCGAAAGCAAACGTTACGTGAGGGACGTGCTCAGTATTCCGCGCTGAACTTGCCGAAGTTGGACGAGCAAGCGCAAATGCAGGCGCATGGAGACTCGTCCGAATGCGCATGCTGTGTGCAAACAACCTACGTGACATGGAACGTTCCACAGGCTGGAGGATTCGATCGTAAACATCTGCGACGAATGCTTCCAATCCTCTATGAAGCAAGCGGGGATCGCCATACTCATCAGCTATGAGAGTCTCCGGGGCAAAATGATATAGCACGTCTGTATCGGGGTGCGCCTTATTTGCACGTTTCACTGCCGTGAAAAAATTGCGCAAGACCGTAGAACGAAGAGCCATGACAGAGGGTGGTGTGATGATATAGAAAACAAGGTATGTTCCGGGGTGACGAGGTAGAGTTGCAACGTAGTTTGCTAAAAGAGGATGAGTAATGGTGAGGCATCAATACGACACGAACCACGGACCCAGTGACTTTTTGAGTTCCTCAAAACGTACTGGGACCAGGCCAGGCTTCGATGGATTGTTTGTACTTCCGGGCATATGTATTCCATAGTTCCTAGCCTGATGCAAAACATCATCAAAATCTGGTAATGATGGCCGCTTCACTACAGGCCGAGGGGCTTACCGCATATGTCGCAGAGACCTTGGCCAGCCACCTGCATACTTCATCCTCTCTTTCGTCTCCTGAAGCCTCGAAGAAGACATATGCAGTGACGTCCTTCTTGCCAGCACGGGGTCCAAGGCCAAGCTTTTCCCAAAACCGTAGCGCAGATGGCATGACTTGGATCACAGCGTTAGATTTCTCGACGTTAAGCATGGGCGGCTCTAACAAGCAGAAAGCCGTGCGATCGGAGACGTCCACAGGGATGGAATGCCCTGCTTACTTCAAATCAGCACAAAACAAATCGATTGTGGAGAAACATACCGGGATGAGACAATGCGCGGAGGCTGATAGGCGATTGCATCGCTCCAGTGCCATCTAACAGAGACATAACACCCTTAACATCGGCCTGCCACACATCCGTAGCTGTCCTCACAGAAGTACCGGACGCGGACAAATTGACCCTCCAGGCGTCTGCCCACACGGCGTTCTCTACAATCTCCTTCACGAGCATTTTGGCGGCAGCCTCAAGAGACTTTGCTCTCTCCGAGGAAGCCCCCATGATGGCAGCGGGCGAGACAGGCGTCGGTACGGATATCGGTACTGCGCTGCTGCCTATATTGCTACCGGCTGACCCTGGAGGCCTTAATGGTGCGCATAGCGGCAAGAGGCGGGCGTGATGGAACTGAGTCTGTAACAAGGTTGGACCGAGCGGCAGATATGATGGTGGCGGTGTCGATGGCCGCGAGTATGCAGTTGCATCATCGTCATCCATCCATCCATCGTCCTCGTCGGAATCTATGTCTGACCTTGAGTTCTCCAAAGTCGGTGACGGCGCCCAGCTCTCCCACTCCTCATATTCCCTAGCCCATGATGGCGAGGAATGCACCTCACGCACGCCATGCTCCAATCCCTTCCGTTTAATCCCAATCAACTTTCGTACGACCCCGATCCTCGGGTCAGTCGCAAGGTTGTATTTGTACTTCCACCCGCTCATGACAGACGGGGCAGAAGACGGGAAGTACACCTGTTCTAGCCGGTCTTCGCTATCGGGAGGACTGGGCAGCGCGAACTTTCCAAACAAATACTTGCTGTCGGCTAGTTTATGGCTGGGTGCGAACGGGATAGGGTCGAAGTCGCTCGGTCCCAAGGCATACGGGCTGACTTTATGACTTGCATGGACACCGTGTTGGTCGAGAATCTGGACAGTAGGTGTGGCGGGAGCAGATTGTGTCGTAGACGTCTTCGTTGGCGATGGGGCAAGCAGTTCGGGTGCGGGCAGCAGCTCATCCAAATTGGGCGTGAGCCCCTCTCCGGCAGCATGGTGCGGCCATGGTGATGGCTGCGTCGTCTCAACTGAAGGCGGCCCCGGACCCGACAGATGTACTGATTCACCCATCCGCTGAGGGGAAAAGCCCAATTGCATTGCTCCACTGGCTGGTATCAGACCCTCAACTTTCATACCCTGGTCGTTGAAGGTTGAGGATCGGGATACGATGGGCGTATGTGATTGCGCGGCGGGTGCATCGAAGAAATTGAAGTCGTCATCCGTGAAGACGCCGAACCCGTCGTCCATATCTATATCGAAGGCGCCGCCGCCACGCGTGCCCATGTTCATGCCTATGTTATAGCCCTCCATGTCATACGACGACATATCGACATCCATGAAGTCGTTGGTTCCAGCTTGCCAGGAATTGTCGAAGTCAGCAAAGGTGTCTAGAGGTGGCACGATATCTCTGTCAACGTTCGCGGGCGGCTCAGTTGGAGAAGGTCCAACGAGCGGTTCGGTCAGATCGACATCCATCTGAGCCTCTGCAGGATTGTTGGGTTGCACATCGCCAGTCTTTTCTTCTTCCTCATCTTCGATGGGCGGAGAGGGAGAGGCATCTGCTGGAGGTGAGAAGAGCGAATTGATGGAAGAGTCCTCGGATGACGGGGGTGCGGCCTCCTCAGTCTCTTCTGCGGGTTCGTGTGGTGGTTGTTGAGGCTCTTCCAGGCGTTCAGCAACCGACGGGACTGGCGTCACTGGTCGCGCTAATGGTAGCACCTCTGGAATAGTAGGTGTTGACTCCGGGGGAATACTGACACTTGTCGAGATAGAAACATTATTTCCTGGCCCTCGTGCCCTCAACCCGGCACTCTCCCGCTCCCGCTTCAACCTCTCGCGTTCTCTCTCTCGCTCCTTCGAAACCGAATCGACATATGCACTTGCTCCCACCGCGACCCTTTGCACGTCCCGCAAGTACGGCCTCGTTGCAAGCGTTAGGTTGCGGAAAGCCTGCAGGCTCTCCGACGCCGGCGAAACCGTATATGTATGCATCTGCGGACGACGCAAGATCGGCGATACGAGCTGCTCGGACTCCGGCATGGACGAGGGCGTCGCAACGTTCGCTGCTGAAGCAACGAGGGTGGGTGGGATTGTGACAGAGGGGGGAGGCGGGGATGCTTGTAACTGTGCAGGAAGTTCAGGCTCGTATGGGAGGGGTGTCCGCGCATGTATGGACGGCGAGTTGGGGTGGTACGCAAGACAGAGGCGTATAGGCCAGATAATCGGCGTACCCTTGTCCTCGCCTTGCTTGTTCTGCACCGCAAGCCACGCAATCACATACATAACCTTTCGATCCACCTGAGATGCACCAACCCCGTTCTGTTGCATCTTCATATCCAGTGCGCCCTTCCAATCGCCCGCGCCAAAGCCGAGGAGCGCTTCCTCGAACTGAGTCGTGAGCGCTGACGTTGGGCCCGTGTACGTGTTGAGATAATAGGCAGGCACTCCATGAGGGAGAATCGTGATCGGCGTGCCCGAGGGCACAGAGAGTGGGCACTGCAGCGGGAGGTAGAACGTCGGCCTCAGAATTGGATGTATCACGATGCGCGTCTGGGCGAGTTGCACGTCCAAATGTGCGTGTATGAGCGGGCGACCTCGCGCGCGATGCTCCCAGCCTGCGCCCCATTCAGATTCGGATGCTGAGGGAGAAGGACCGAGAAGGAAGCCGTCCCTGAGCCGCGTCGCGCGTCGACTACGAGGCTTGAGCATAGATTCGGTGGCGATGTCATCGATCAATCGTAAGCGGATGGCATTGAGGAGGTAATGCAGGGGTAGACGGAGGGGCTTGCGTGGGAAGAGGATGGCTGATGAGGATGCAGACGAAAGGTTGCGGGGTACGTGAGTGAGACATTCGGTGCATGGAGTGAGTTGGTCAGCGCATTTGGCGGAACATGGATAGATGGCAGATGGGGTGAAGTTTGTGGGCCCGGTGGCTGCGGGTTGATATGAATTAGCATGTGAGGCATTGCATAGGAAAGACTGTGTATTCAAGATAACTCGAGCTAAGGTGGCCTTTGGAGTGGCGCACTCTGCATTCCTAATTCCCACCCGTAGACCACCCAAATGGAACACTGTCAGATACTGGTGCGCCTTTCGCCAGTCACTACAGTCCCAAACACCTCATACTGCGATGCAGAGATGAGGACGTCCAACGTTGGAGCCTCAATACATATTGGCAGCCGCGCTATCATTTGCTATCATCACAGTCTGGAGGACAAATACATCGTGCGTAGACGTCACAACAACAAAAATTGGTTGACGCATCAAGGAGACGGTGAGCTGACGATGTCGCGGAAACCGCGCGAGCACCCGAGCGGGATATCCGCCCTGAATGCTGACAGCTTAAAGGCAACACGTGAATGGACAGGGAGAGTAGATCCCTTCCAGGATTGACATAGGCATGAACAAAAAGATCGTATTTCGAATGCATTCGTGGGCGCCTATCACTTGCTCGGAGGCAGTGGACTACCCACACCGCATGCTTCGTGGTAGCAATTCTGGAAAACTGTTTGATCAAGGAAGGAACTCACAAGCTAACCCGTCAAATTGCAATGCATTCAAAGCAGCATGTGCCTCGGAAGTCCGGTCGGTGGAACCGAACGCAAAGACATACAGCGCAGACACATCCTTCGTAATATGGACGCTTGGTAGCAGCGAATCGAGGAAATGGCGTTTCGCATTTTGCGAGAGAATCTTGCGACGAGCGAGTTCTATGAGATTGAGAGGATCGCGCAAAGGCTGCGAGGATGCGCTTGTGAATACAGAGTAGGCGATAAGGGGGTTGTCGGGGAGGGAGATAATCGAGCCGAGTATGGGTGAAGCTAGAGAGACGGTTGGGGGACACTGGGCTAGAACAGAGGTACCAATAGTGTCTTGAGCCATTGAATGAGGCCTAGCCGCCATTGAGACAACTTTCGACGTTCAGATGGAAGCAAGAATGGACATGCAATGATGGGAGACTCCTCCTGCCAGCACAGCGTTTGCAGAGCCCGGATGCGAATTCCGCTCGTTGAGCTCGTCCGCTTTGCAACCGCAGGAATAGACGAGAACAGACGTGCACTTGAGATCTGAGCAGCCCGAGTTGGTCGGTTACAGCATCATGCATGAGCAATAATAATCGAGGGCAGGTGGTGGCACGCGGTAAAGCCGCATGCAATTCTGGCTGGTCGTACGAGAAAGCCTCCGAGACGACATTTCTGAATGTCAGAAGAAATGCCAGTTCATTGAAAATGAGCTTTATTGTACGCATACATTTATCAAGTTCGCAGCAGCAGAACACCTCAGCCAAGTGGCCTCAGCCAAGGCAGGCGCCCGAGATTGCGCTGCAGATTCGTCCGTGTCACGGTCACATCAAACACGTTTATTCCGCGAGGTTGGGCGTATTCATCACAAAACTGCCTCTTATAGGCTGGTAGTTGCTTAATATGGTATTTTTAAACTCCGTCATGCCATCAGCATCAGCACGCGTGTCACAAAGTCCAAATTTTGATGTGACCCGTTGGCCACCTGTCGCCTCTCATCTCCCTCCCACCCCCGCCACACCAAAATGCAGCCAACATCCCGTCCTGCATCCACCTCTACCCATCCTGCTGTCTCTCCTAATCCTCGTCCTCCCCAGCACCAGGTCAACACGCAGACAAAAGTCTTTGATTCGTCTCATGGTCGCCTGCTGTGTCTCGCCGACATTCGTGGCCGTCTTTCTGCTCTGAACGATCTTGCACGAGAAGCGAATGCATCTGCCATCATCCACACTGGCGATTTTGGCTTTTTCGGTGCGTATGCTGTCCAGCTGTACGCGTTGCGACGCGCTGATGGCGCCCTGCAGAGGCATCCAGCCTTGAGAGAATCAACGACAGGACGCTCCGCCACCTGACCATGTATTCGCCACTCATACCCACTGCGCAGCGCAATCATCTTCTCGCGCCAGAAAACAACGCCGCTACGATACGTTCCACTGTCCAAATCTCGCTGTTGTCCGAATTTCCTCTTCTCCTCTCCGGCCAGATCAAGCTCCATGTGCCCGTGTACACCGTATGGGGCGCCTGCGAGGACGTTGCCGTGCTCGAAAAATTCCGTTCAGGCCAGTACGACATCGACAACCTCAACATTCTCGACGAAGCCACCACCCGCCTCCTCGACATTGGTGGCGTCAAGCTCCGCCTGCTCGGCATCGGTGGCGCGCTCGTCCCGCACAAGATGTTCGACAACGGCGATGGCAGTGCTACTATCGCCGGCGGCCAGGGCACCATGTGGACGACCGCGCTGCAGATCGGTGAGCTCGTCGACACCTCACAGCGTGTCTTCGATCCCACCGAGACCCGCATGCTCGTCACACACACCAGCCCGGGCCGCGAAGGCATCATCAACCAGCTTGGCCTCGTGCTCAAGGCGGACCTCACCATCTCCGCCGGCCTCCACTTCCGGTACGCGTCCTCATACAACGAGTTCAGCGTGCAGAGCGACTTTGAGGGCCTGCGCCACAAGCTACTCCTCGGCAAGGAGGGCTTCGACAAGGTCTGGGAGAGCGTCAAGTCGCAGGTGGACCAGGTGATCGACGAGCACCAGCGTGTGCTCCTGGACAAAGCGCTGTCGGTCATCGAGCGTATACCCCCGCCGACGCATCAGCCCGGACCAAATGGACAGATCGGTCAAGAGGAGCCCGCATGGAAGAACTGCTGGAATTGGAACTTGTGTGACGCCGCGTATGGTTCGCTCGTACTGGACATCAAGGATGGAAGGGTGAGCGCGGAGCTGAAGAGCCAAGGTGAGTGTCATGGTCGTGTGGCGCATTGCTCGAGCTGAAAAAACCCGCCCAGGCTTCAACTACGCCTATCGCCGCACGGTAACGCCTGCTGTCCCCACACCAGGCTCTGCGACGTCCGCTCTGCCAGCAGCAGCAGCAGCTGGAGCAGGCAGTGGTACAGGCGCCACACCGGCGACCACCAAAGGCGCCGGCACACCGATCACGTCTGACAAGCCCCTCCCACCGCACCTCGCACCCAAATCAAAACCGTCGACTCCCCCACCGAACGCGTCCACATCCCCATCCGCACCGGAGACGCCGAAGGATGCAAAGCCAAATGGCGCAGACAAGTTGGAGCGGAAGAAGGAACGGAAGAAGGAGCGCAAGCAGCAGGAGAGGGCGGAGCGCGACGTGGCGAAGGACGGTGGGAGCAAGCCCGCGACGCCGGTGCCCGAGGGCGCTGGCAGCCCGACGGGGCATCAGATCAAGTCGGGCAAGGCGACGCCGGATGTGGGTGCGGAGGCGAAGCCAGAGGACCGTGTGACGTCTCCGGCGACGGAGAGCACGGGGGTGCGGACGCCGACGGGCAGGCGGCCTCCACGGAACCCGTGGACGATCTTTATGCGGCTGCAGGTGTCCGCGGACGAGCAGGAGGTGCGCGAGTTCTTTGGCGATGCAAAGGCGGGCGTGAGTATTTTTTGCGGTTTTTCTGGATCGTGTCACTGAGCGAAGCGACCCGGTCATGCAGATCACGCGCGTCAACTATCCGCCGACGTATGCCGGGCGGGAGAAGAAGATCGTGTACATCGAGTTTGGCGACGAGGCGGCCATGAAGGCCGGGCTCACGCACAGCGGCGAGGTCAGTCGGTCCCAATCCTCTTGCATCGGTCATCGTCTGACCGATCGTGCGTTGCAGAAATTGAAGGATACGATCCCCGAGGTGAAGCAGGCGACCGACAAGGAGTCGCGTACGGGCGAGAACGGCGGTCCCGGACGAGGGTATGGCGGGCGGGGAGGATTCCGCGGCGGGAGAGGCGGAGGGTTCGCTGCGCGTGGATTGGCGGGCGCGGGCCTCACACGAGGTGGTCCGCCGCATCACAACGTTAACAGCAACGGTGAGAGACGCCCGAACGGCGAGGTGCCCTCTTCGGATGCGCCTAAGCCAGCGGAGGGCTCGTAAGACGGTGGTCCGCTTTCATGATGCATGATGACTTGGTTACGGAGGACCAGTAGGTAGTTGTTCCACGTAGTAGTTATTCGTTTCGTTATTTGCTCCACTCTGCTGTAGGCTTTTTGACGTCTTGATGCTCGGCGATGCGCCTCTATGTTCTCTCATACATATGCTTACGGTAATGCGAGGCCCTTCATGATTTCTTGCAGCAACCGAACAAGCAAGGAATCCGATTCCTCCCAAACTAGACAAAGAGTCAATTGGATTAAGTATGCGAATTCTACGTCTGTACATCGGCCAGGACATAATTACCGAGGAGTGTATTCATACAGGGATCTCATGCGTTGTGAACAACAATACATAATACATTCCGTTCCATTATACTTCCAGAGTCTGATTCCATGCGAAAACATCGTCTCCAGTTCACTGCAAGTCCTCTCCAAGCAATTCCTTCGTCAATTTCACGCACAGGTTCCAGAAATTCGCCGAAATGCTGTCGTCTTTAGCGAGCTTGCTCTCCTGGTCAGGCTTCCCATACGGCTCGGAATAATACTTGCCCTGGAAATTCTTCCAGTTTTCCTCGGAGATATCTGCACTCGTCGCCGCCCATAGGCTGGCCTCTGCTCCCTCCGGAGCGCTCTTGCCAGCCGCGCGTGTCAGCGCCTCGAGCACCTTGCCGATCACGCCGTACGACTCCGACCACGCCTTCTGGACATCAGTGTCGACAGCGCCCGGATGCACAGAGATGACGAGAACGGGCCGATTGGAAGGAAGGTCCGCGAGCTTGCGCTTGACGAGCTCGCGCGCGAAGAATATGAGGCCGAGTTTGGTGCGCCCGTAAAGCATCACTCCATCGCCATCTTTGTTGATTTCCTCTTTGGAGAGGAACTTGGTTGTGCTCGGTGCCATACGATGCATCTCGGAACTCTGCATGACGATGCGGACCGTCGCGGGAGGGGCGATCATGGCGGTTTTCTTCATGAGAGGGAGAAGACGAAGCACGAAGACGTGGTGCGCGAGGTTGTTCACCTAAGAGAACCGTGAACATCATCACTGGACGCGTATTCGTTTGCAACCCACCTCAAAGTGCCGCTCAAGCCCATCATTCGTTAGTCCATGCGGCGCCTGCCCGATGCCAGCGTTGCAGATGATAATATCAAGGCGCTTCTCCTGCTGTGCGAGCTTTCTCGCAAGCACGTCCACCTCTGCCAACTTGCCAAAATCGACGCCGTGCCACTCGACGGTACCCGCGGAATTGGCTTCCTGGAGAGCCTTGTTCAGGTCCGCCTCAGCGTGCTTGCCATGCTCCTCATTCGCAGAGACTATGATCACGCGCGCATTTGCCTTTGCGAGGGCGAGGGCGTCGTAGTATCCGATGCCAGCGGAGCCGCCAGTGACGATGGCAACGCGGCCAGAGAGGTCGGGGATGCTTTCTGGGCGGAAACGGCGACTGAGGAGAGTCGCGGGGTTGGCAGTGTCGGGGAGAAAAGAGCTCATCGTCGGTGCAGGTGGTGGGGGACAGGGTGGGGAGTTGGATCAAACACTTCGAGGACACATTGCGCGTGTACTGGCATTTATGTATGAGCGGCGAGAAGGAGAGTGATTGCGTTGCCAATGACGCGACCGGTCAAACGTCATAGCTCCTTCGGCCCTTTATGGCATCCCGCCTTCCTCTTTTGGTGCTCTCGTCAGTGCAGGAGTTCCATTCTCGCTGGATTGGCTTACGCAATGAAGGTACTTGCATGACAGGTTTCGAAGGAATCAAAACTCAATTCGATAACCGATACTAGTTCTCGTCAGCTTACCTCTGCGATCCTCACCTGGCTACCCCTTCGTTGCACCCTAAGTATAATGTTGACCGAGACCTAGACATCGAGACGGTGGTGCGATATTCCAATACATGTTGAAGAGGTTGATCATGAGCACACGAAACGTCAGAAGAGACCGGTAAACACGCAAGATATAGCCAACTAGACGCGGGGAAATGGGCACGGCATGAAAGTAGGTGGGCGGCAGCCTTCTAGATGGTCTCGTGAGTGCACATTGTAATGATGGTGCAAATTATGACACAGATATAGTGGCAGGCTTGAACGTGGGGTGTGGCGCTGTATCTCCGATTGCCGTTGAGTAATATAACCTCCTTGCAACATCGTCCACCACCCAGTCGAGACCCTCGACGAGATTTTCACCCGTCACCGCACTGCATGGGAGGATCTTCCAATGGTGCGACTTGATCGAGAGGAGGCCCAAGGCCTGCAAGAATACAAGAGCATCGTTCGGGATCAGCATTGGCAGCTCGCACGACATTCACTGTAACAAAGCCACGCACGTTCCGGATCTCTGCACTCGTTAGCGAGCCTTGCAGGTCCTGCTTGTTCGCAAATATGAGCAGCGATGCACCAGCAAGTCGCTACATTTGCGTGCAACGTCTTCAGTGCCAATCAAAACAGAGATAAGCAATGGCGAGGCTCACGTCCTCCAACAGCAAGCTATGGAGCTCCTCCCTACAATCCTGCATGCGCATCCGATCGCTCGAGTCGACGACCCACACGAGCGCATCCGTCTGCTCGAAATAATTCCGCCAGTAAGGCCGAAGCGTGCGCTGGCCGCCAACGTCCCCTGCGGAGCGTTCAGCCTCCTGTGTGTATACCCTCCATGTCACGCACATATGTTCAAAGTGTAGCTGCACGCCAAGCCTCAGCCTTCAGCAGGCGACGCCTCGAATATCGACGCGAGCTGGCTCACTTGCGATGCACAAACGTCTTGATGTTGAACCCGAGGGTAGGGCTAATGCCGCTAATGTCCTCCCCATTCAGCTTCTTCAGTATTGTCGTTTTGCCCGCGTTGTCGAGTCCTCTGCAGCGCGAGCCGTCTGATAATATCCGCAAGAATGACTGGGACCGCGTACAGGAAGAGGATCCGCATCTCCTTCTCCTTCTGGCGATTCTTCCGGATGATCGTGAAAAGGCCCATCACAGTGCTTGACGTACGACACAACAGACGGAGCGATGATATAGCTGCAGAACTGAACGACGACAAGGAGAGGGAGGAAAGGTGAAGACAACAAAGCTGGGACGGGAGTTGTCTGTTGCACGGCTAATATCCCATCAACGATCACGGAGATCATTATCTCACGTTTGTGATCGCGACGCCACAACCGGGTCAACTACGACGTCTACTTGACTTCGTTTCTGTGGCTTTCGATGCTCTCCGCATTCGCGGAAGTCTGGCTCTCCTTGTGCTTGCAAGCTAGGTGGCAGGTGTTGTGCATCGCTCCGCTCTCGCATTTGTTCTGCGCTTCAACCGTTCTCGGACTGTCAAATTACTTAGATTCCGCCTAAGGTATTGATCTCACGGACCTGCGGCTCTGGAGGTGGCTTCGAAACCAACAAATCCTGCGATGTATGCCATAATCTACAGCTAGCCCACCGCAATCTGTCGATGATAATTGATAACTACTTCATATCGGGACTGCGACTTGATAATATCCCTGGAACAACAGTCCGTAGGCAATTGGTGCGTAAAGGAATGCTGATTCGTGAATGCTAGACATCTTTTATCTGAGAAATATTCTCACACCGCGAGAGCAGGCAGAGTTTTGTTCGGCTCACGACCATGGACTGATCGGATATAATCGCTGCTGCTGCTGCAATCAATGGTAGAGCGCATGCACACATAAGTGACACAATGACTCCTTTGGGAACAGGGTGACAGATGCCATTTTCTGATCATACGGTCGAAAGCACAATACCCTGCCGCGTGCAGCATCAGTTTGAAGGATGCCGTCGTTCTGTCAAACGGCGTCTACCGGCTGGAGAGGTACAAACGATCAGCGCTCAGCGCTCAGCTTTTGGCCGTACGAGTCGCACTCTCGGGGTTTAAATGTTGTGGGTCCATGTTTGATGATCCTGGGTATATATGACATGATCTGGTGGAGGCGTGTCCACCGTCAACCGAGTCCCCCAGCGAGCCCGCTGAAGGCCTGTAGAGTCCTCTCCTGCGCTGATGTCTCACGTTCCCACCTCCAACGAATGGAGCTCTTCAGCAGTGCAGCCCCAGCCCAATGGCGACATATTTGCCTCTTTACTCAGTTTCGAGATACGCTGGAGGGACCGGCAGCCATTTCTTGAATCTCGAGGTTACATGTTGCGTCCTAGGTATCGTCCAGGCTGGGTGCCTTCGTGGAGGGGAACCGCAAGATTTCCGATCTTTTTCGAGGATTCGTTGACACTTCCGGTGCGCAACGATCATCTGCCCACCTCGTCCATACTGATTCTTTACAGTTCCGAGAGCATCTGGTCGATGCAACCAGAATTGCTGACGGGCAGCTTGTCTATATCAAACGTGTTCAAACTGGTGACGATGAATCACAGATCGCAACGATGCTTTCCTCTCCGCCCTTGCGGGATGACCCCGAAAACCATTCCGTTCCCATCCTAGACACCTTCCGTGATGCAGAGGATGAGAATATATCATACATCGTTATGCCGTTCCTGCGTCTCGTTGATGAACCTCCTTTCGCGCTAGTTGGAGAAATGGTCGACTGCGTTGACCAGATTATGGAGGTGAGCGTTGCTGACTGATTGCGCCGAAGCAGGATCCTGAACATAGTATTAGGGCCTTGTCTTCCTCCACAAGCATGGAGTGGCACACCGGTGAGTGTAATATCGTTTCAGCCCACGCTATGCTCAGGTATCTCTGTTATAGCGACTGCACATACAAGAATCTCATGATGGACGCACATGCTATGTATCCTCAAGGCTTCCATCCAATCAGGGAATCTTTCTTCCCTGATGGTGTAACAACGGCTGCCCCCCACTTGCGACGAGCTGACGTCAATGTCAAGTACTACTATATCGACTACGGCATATCGGTGTACTTTCCTCCAAACGCAGATCAAAAGCTCGTAGTCGGGACTCTCGGGCGGGATCAAGAGGTTCCTGAACTGTCCGACGATGTTCCGTACGATCCTTTCAAGGTGGACGTATTCATCGTCGGAAATTTCTTTTTACATACCTTCTTTGGGGTGCGTTGCGATTGCGTGCACTGTCAATGGTCATATGCTCATAGCGTGGTAGAAATTCACAAACGTCGACTTCCTACTCCCGCTGATAGCATACATGACGATTGCTGATCCCAGCCAAAGACCAACTGCTGCCCAAGCATTCGCTTATTGGCAAAAGCTCCGTGATACTGTCTCAGAGCTCCACATGATGTGGCATCCTCGACCGCGTGACGGATCGCTGATCTCCACCGCTTTCTTCGACTTTGTATCTCTGGTGAATGCTACTTCCTACTTCGGGAGGCGTCTGACAGGATGGGTGTAGTATGTTTTAGAGTAGTCATTCTGCGATAATGCCGATCGAAAGGATGAATAGGTTTGTGGAGAAGAATGCTTGCTCAATATAACACGGTCTGCGGGGCAAGGTACGCAAGTACTATGAATAGAACAAGCACAATGCCTCATAAGGACCCGCACACTCATCTCGCTGCGATAACATGGCTTTATTGTACGAGCTGTGCTCTATTCCGATGCGCGTGTGTCATTCTCGTTCTGGGCGCCCAGCGATGGGGCCGCGAGCGTTAATGGCATCATGAAGCTCAGCACAGGTGTAGTTTGGGCCCGCTGACTTTGGTGCACCGCCTGCTAGAAGAACAAAAGTCCCATACTTCAAAGCAAGGCTGCTAGCTTTCTCTGCTGACGGCTAGTTGCGGGGTGTCAGGCAGGATCCCGGGACTGGCTGTCTTCCCATACCATCGATCCATCCGGGGCGGCGATCTCGGTGATGAAATTTCGGGTTGGTGTATTTCGAGATTCGGATATAAAAGTTGAATTCAGCGTGCGTTGGCCGCCAACGTCCCTGCGGAATGTTCAGATATTCTCGTTCTTGAGGTGATAATCTCGGACTAGTTTCATTACAGACAGTTCTTAGCGGCAAGGATCTTCAGCATGTAAACAGTAACGCGCCCTTCATATCATGTTCCCGAGCTCAGTGACGGGCGCCTAATCTTTCAGCATCGGCCGCCTCATGCATCATGTACATAGCTTCGACGACGCTTTCAGCCCGCATCTGGCGGTGAGATAGTACGCTGGTCACGCCATCAAGTCAAGCTTGAGCTCTCTTTCAGCAAGGTATACAAGTACAAGGTAAGCGCGGTACTCGAATGAATCCCAAAATTAGCCGATTTCCATCTCCAAATCATTGTCCGTCAATCTCAACCTCGGTGCGGTCAATTGTACGTATCGCAATCGCTTCATTCGCTGCCCAGGTGTCCATTAGAGCAAGACACGACAAAGTCAACGATGGGTCATACCTACATGGATAGGGTCGCCTTTCTTACGGCTTCAAGGCGTCGACCTCGCTCCAGAACGCCAGACGCCGTTCGACGACTTGCGAAGAAACGGAGTAGGTCGCTGGAATCTCCGGCTCGCCGATCGCGCCCACGTAGAACGCATCGTAGGCTTGCGGCGGCACGGCCTTCGGGTCGCGGCTGAACCCGAAAATGATACAGCCAAGATCGTTGTTGTAATACCAGCTGCGCGTCCACATGTTGAACGTCGTGAGCATGCGCCCAGGAACTTCTACTACGTATGTCTGTCCACCAAGATCCGTGCGGTTCCACAGGTTCTTCTCGGTGCCGTCGTCCAACGTGAGCGTGACGTTCAGCGGAATGCTACCCTGTTTCACTGACGCCTTCTGTATGTTGTACGTCTTGTCTGACGAAGGACGAGGAATTTCGACGGTGTACTTCTCAACTCCACCCTGGTAGTTAGCGATGATGCCAGTAGTATCCTTGCGATCCGTCTCGGAGCCCCAGAGTGCGGGACCCTCACCCTTTGGATAGTTGACGTCGACAACGCGAGGGGTGTAGTTGAATAGCTCGATCTTGATGTTGGAGATATTTGCAAGAGGTTTGCCCCATGGCGTCGTCACTGAACTGGCCCAGCCGCTCGCAGTCGCATCCCAGTCATCGGCCGTTCCGTAGGCCCGGCTGTAGACGTCCTTGAACGGGATGTTAGACGTTGGTTTCGGATGCGTGACGGGGTCGAGATAGACGAGGAGCAAGCGATAATCGTCGATCAGGACGATTTTCTGCTGGTTAAACGCCTGCCAATATTGCCATATGTCCGTCTTGTGCTTCCCCGGGCTGCTAGGTGCTCCTTTCTTCAGATCGGCTTCCTTATCGGCGACGACTTTGTCGAGATAGGCAATGTAATCCTTCGTCGCCTGGGACGCCTGATCGACAATCGTCTGGTACTCGGCAGACGTCCAACCCCAGTCCTCGCCGTTGAGCACGCAGTCGCGAAGGAGTGTCATGTGCAGCTGGGTGAAGATCGCGAAAAGCGGGGAGAGGACCCATTGATAATCGGGGTTCTGGAAGCTGGAGCGCGCTGCGACGAAGACTGTATTGGTCGCGACGAACTGGGTGCGTATGAGGGCTGAGCCTCCAGACTTGACCGCGTTAATGTAGAGCTTCAGCGCGTCGCCGAGCCCATTGAGCTGCGCTTTCAACAGGCTGAAGATCGCATCGGTGATCTTCTGGTCTATGAGCTTTTCGACCTCTTCCCTAACTTGATCCCACACTGAAGGACCACTGGATGGCCAGAGGACCCCTACTAGCGCGGAGATAAGCTTGCCGACGTAGGGGATCTGCGAGAGGCCGAACTGGACGACCGCTTTGAGAGCATTGAGAATATCGTCGTTCGATATTGCCACTGCGGTCGATGCTTGCACTTCCGCGCTGGCCTTGATCTCTCTGAGGTGTGGATCAGTCGTTGTTAATAGTGGTATCTGCAGATAACTGACACAGATGCGACCTCCATGGCGAACTTGGTGTAAGAAGGTACAGATAAAAGTGAACCTGGAGAATACTGCGAAACAAATGTGAGTATGCTCCTGAATTCCTTACTCCACGGTATGCAGCACTAAATAGTGATACAAACCGAGGAATAGCGACAATAGCACCAATAGCTCACCTGTTCTTCGGTAAATGCGATCGCTTTCGCGCTCGACCCAATTGCCTGCACTCAAACCCAGAGACCATCGCGATATATATACGCATAAAATCGGGCCGCGTGGTTGGGAACCACCGACTCCGAACGTAGTGAGAGCGCGAGCTACGCTGCCGAGAGAAAGGTTTCATCAAATCCATATGGTAGTTTTGCCGCGAAGTGACGCATCCGCAGTCTCAACGTATGTTACGGTGAGATCTGTACGGGATGCCAAGGTACCGGGCCACCTCGAGGTCAATTGAAAGTCGGAGTGGTCCAAGAACTAAGCTAATGGGGTTTTGAGAGCGCGGTCACGTTGTCCTCTGCACCTCGACATTTCTTGTCTTATGAGGAAAGGTCCGAAGCCCGATTTGGGTCATTGCATGCATCTGCGCTTCGTCCACGGACGACGAAACATTCATCCAAGTGCAGTGCAATTTCTTCTATTCATCCCCAACATCGGCTTTCCACGGTGTCCGACCCTGCATGTAATCAAATGCATGGTTCCCATCTGGGTGAATAAGAACTGTCAATAGGACGCACTATGGGTCGGCACCTTTGACTCCGTGGTCCGCGACCGTGCCCGCAACATTTCTAATGCCGATGTCTTTAACACAGTGAAGGTGCGTGGGCGCTGTGGTGGACCCACGGATATTCGTGAAAGCGACTTACTCTTCCCCCCATCACGTCTTTTCAGTAGATCAAGGCAGGGCTTAATATTCTTCTCCTCGTATTTCCACTAGTTTTGACTATGCAAGCTAGGGATTCTCAGCCCCTCGTGCCACTAGCACAGAGATGATCCTTCTCTTTCATGAGGAATACCATTGTCAATGCCGTCTGGCAGATTTGCTCCACTTACTGAGGGCCGTAGTCCCATACTTGTGAGTCAGCCCGAGTTGCTACACGCAGTCTGATCCTTCATTTGTGACGGCTGTCCGGATATGCTTAATTGGTGTTCAGATCGGTTGCCTGAATCCACACGATGTTCTACACAAGAGACTCAAACCCCAGCGCGACTGCTGCGCGGGACTTGGTGTTATCGACATTCATCACGACGCACCCGGGATGCAGCCACGGCATGTAAGTGTCACATCCTATCGTTTCGATGTACACTCACTTTTGCAAGAACGACATCATCAAATACACTTGCTCGTGCAATCTTTTCATCGGCAGACGTTTTCTTGTCGACTTTGCAGCAAACACACCTTCGTACTAGGTCAGGCTCACACATCAACACGTCTCAGGGATTGCGACCTATTGCGCTGAAGATTCGTAGAAGGCGTCATATTATGGTCTTGGGAACAGGGGGTCAGACGGCACGACTTCCAACAAGCAACGACGAACGCACCGCACCGGCCCGGAGATTAGGAGGCGAGGTTCCGAACGCAGAGGGAATGCATATGACGAATGGTTATCGGTCTGTTCGACATCAACACCTATCCTGCGACATCTCTGCGGAATATTAGCACCCTCTTATGCCATAGATAAGAGGCTGAGGCGACATAGCGGCATCAATTCAGCATGGCACTCAGGCCTATAAATGCGATGAAGTTGTACACTTCGCACAAGTCAGTCCTCGTCGTCCATAATCGGGAACAGTCACTATGTCGAGCACGCAAACTACCACACTCGCCGAGTCCCAGACTCCTGGCTCGCTTTCGGTGCGCACATCGACGGTGCCGCTGATCCCAACTGGTGCCTTGGACAAGTACGAATACGTCGATCTTACATCTGTGCTTGGACGCGAGTACCCGAACGTCCAGCTCAGCGATCTGCTGAACGCCGAGAATGCCGACGAACTCATCCGAGAGCTTGCGATTATCGGTAAGTTCGATATGAATCCATCACAATGGCGGCATGCGCTTATCGTTACCCGATAGTCTCACAGCGAAACGTCGCCTTCTTCAGGAACCAGGATATCACTGTCGAGCAGCAGAAGCTGGTGCGTTTGCGCGATTTGTTTATCTGCAGCATGCTGACTCCTCTATGAAGCTGGGAAACAAGCTCGGCATTTTGTCTGGTCGTCCTAAGGAGTCAGGATTGCATATCCATCCCACCACTCAGCCTTCGCCAGAACTTGGGCTCGAGATATCTGTCATAACCTCGCTAAAGGACAAGTGAGCGTCTCAGTCAAAGTCATCCATTTCACCCTATCTCACTCACCATGCTATAGGAAGAAGGAATGGGAAAATGAGCTCGACATCTCGCAGTTCGCGAGTCGGGAATGGCACTCGGAGTAAGCTGATCGCAATCACCGTGATGTACTAAACGTAGACGTGTTCATCTAGCATCACCTTCGAGCCAGTCCCTTCGGATTTCGCGATCTTGAAGATACATACTCTTCCCGAGAATGGCGGGGACACTGTTTGGGCGAGCGGATATGAAGCATATGACCGGCTGAGCCCGCCGTTTGCAAAGTATTTGGAGGGACTCAGCGCGCTTCACGACGCGAAGAAATTCAAGATCTACGTGGAGGCGTAAGTCTATCAGCATCGTTGCAACGTGACATTGTTGACAATGTACCTGAACCATTATCACAGAACCGGTAACACTTTTCAAGAGGGCCCGCGAGGAAACCCAGAGAACGTCGGGGATACTCTGCAAGCTATCCACCCCGTCATCCGAACGAACCCAGTAACCGGATGGAAGGCTGTCTTCGTGAACAAGAAGTATGCTCCAATTCATATTGTTGGCTAAAGGGTCGGCTATAACGTATATCGCGTTCATCAGCTTCACCAAACGTATTCTGGGGATCACCAAGGATGAATCCGACATCACGCTTGACTACTTGCACCGACTGATTACCGAGAACCACGACCTGCAGGTCCGGTTCAAATGGCGAAAGTAAGATACAACTTCTTCGATCGTGCTGTAGTCAACTAATTGTGGTATTCGATACTCAGGAACGATGTGGCCATCTGGGCAAACTCAGCAAGTTTGCACAACGGTCAGTCGCTGGTTCCGCGTACCGTTGATCAATGTTGACATATTCTGTGATAAAGTGACCCGCGACTATGACGCACACCGAGAGGGCAACCGCGTAGTGTCGATTGGAGAAAGGCCGTATTTTGATTCGTCGTCGAAGTCCAGACGAGAAGCGCTCGGTCTCAAGAAGAGGATCGAATTCTAAGCAGCTGTGGTCGATATCCGCTCTATGTAACCTAGAAGTCTGTAGCCCGAAAATGTCAAGTATATCCCGTCGGATTGTCGATTTTCGATCAGGGACGCGCCAGTAGACAATGAGTTCGTGACTGAGGCTAGTAAAGCTGGAGCAGGCTCAGGCTGTTGGTCATTGCAGCCGCACGGTTGTCCAAGTACACGTAGATTCAGATATCTATGCGTTCCGATGATGATCCGATCGCGATGCGTAGCAACAAAAAACTCAAACGTACCTTCAAATGCCCTGGTATTCCTATCGCTTTCAGATTGTTGAAACGTACGACCTTCACGCACAGTCGACTTGTAGGGTGCACTCCATAACACACGTCGTATACGTCATCTGAGATCATCTGCCCTTGTCTGAAGCAAACGAGAGGTATTATATATCGTCTCGATGCTGAGCCTTCACATGAAACGAATCAAGCACCTCCTTCTCGTTCTCGTAGGCTTTCCAGATTACAGTCAGGCGGCATATCGTTGGACAGAGATGGGCAACAAACAGCGTTGAGCGTATTTGCAGGAGAAATGAACGGCGAGTTACGGCAGGAGACTCGAGAGCACCCACATGGGTCCCGATCAGATCACGCGCGCTCACTTTTCCTCGGTCGCGCAAGCTCAGTGCTCACCTCCCCCCCCAGCTTTCTTTACTCCGCTTCTCATATACCTCGCCCAGTTTCTTACATACACATCACACTGACTAACCAAAATGGCACCCAAGAACAAGGGAAAGAAGGGAAAAAAACAGGACGATGATGATTTCTGGTGCGCGATCAGTCAGCTCTAGATCCTGTGAGATCTCTCACTTTGGTACTCCTACAGGGAGCAAGCAGGCACGTCCGTCGCTGGCAACAACGTCGCACCACCCGAAGATGCAGGAGAGGCACCCGAGGATGAAATCAAGCCGCGGAAGGGAGGATTCTCTGCTTTCGCTGCATTAGGTGGAGACGATGGCGATGCGGCCGCCGAGGAGGAGGAAGACTTTGGTGGGCTCATGGTATGTGTGACTGTATTTAAGGCTGGTCATTCTGATGCCTACAAATTCGACTATCTATACAGTCTGTTATAAAGGCCTCCGCGAAAAATAAGAAGAAGGACAAGGAGAAGAAGGGCGGAAAGAAGGCAGCACCCGAGGTGTCCTTCCAGGACGGACTGCCGCCCGGCGAAGGCTCCGATAGGGAGGATGCGGCAGCTGGTGGAGACATCAGTGCGCCAAAGAAGCCAGTGGAGATGACAGCGGAGGAGCTGGCGGACGAGGAGTGGGGCCCGGTGAAGGAGAAGAGCAAGAAGGGCAAAAAGGGCAAGGCAAAGAAGAGCAAGGCGCATGAAGAGGAAGAGGAGGAGGAGAAACCAGGTACGTTAGGTTGCGGTTCTGACTACGGTACTGTCTGATCATGCCTACAGCGCCTGTGGAAGAGGAGGCTGCACCTGCTGAGACACCAGCACCAGCTACGGCGAAAGAGGAAGAGAACGAGGAGGGCGCCGCTGAGGAGGAAGGACCAAAAGTTCTCTCCAAGAAAGAGAAAGAAAAGCTAAAGAAAGAGCGGGAAAAGGCACGTAAGATTCGCAGGTCCTAGGTTCGCTCTCGCTCATGGAACTCCAGGCCAAGAAGAAGGCTCAAGTGGCAGCGAAGAAGGCTGCACAAGGCGAAGCTGCTGAGGCAGAGGCGCCTTCACCAACGACACCTGCACCAGCACCAGCACCGCTACCTGCAGAGAAGGAGGAAGGCGAGGGCGAGGGTGAGGCGGCTGGAGGCAAGGCCGAGTCGAAGAAGAAAAAGAAAAAGAAGCCAAAGAAGGAGGAGGAGGCGGTGCCCACCACAGCTCCTGCCGCAGGGAAGAAGAAGGGCATAGCGATCAGCGCACTGAAAGCGTTGATGGAGGAGAAGAAGCGACTGGAGGATGAGGCGAGGAGGAGGGAGGAGGAAGAGCAGAGGAAGATCGAGGAGGAGGAACGGCTCGCGGAGGAGGAGGCGAAGAGGAAGGAGGAGGAGAAGCAGCGGAGGAAGGAGAAGGAGAAGGTGCGCTGAATCGGCCCCGCAGGCGTCCTGGACTGGAGATCTCTTACACTTTACACAGGCTAAGCGCGAGATAGCGAAGAAGGAGGGCCGGCTGCTCACCAAGAAGCAGAAGGAAGAGCAGCGTATGGCCGAGCTGCGCAAGCAGGCCCTCCTCGCATCCGGCGTGCAGATCGAGGGCCTGCAGCAGCAAGCCGGTGGGCAGGCCTCGAAAAAGGTCGTCTACGGCGGCCGGAAGAAGAAAGCACCTACGAGCACGACGGAAAGTGGACCCGTGACGAGGGAGGCATCACCAGCGCTGGAGGAGAAGCCCGCCACGCCCGAGCCTGCACCTGAGCCTGCACCTGAGCCTGCACCCCAGCCGGAGGAGGCGAAGCCGGAGGGAGATGGCGTGAAGAGCGACTGGGAGGCGAGCAGCGACGAGGAGAAGCCTGCGGAGGGCGTGAAGGAGTCGTGGGACGACAGTGAGGAAGAGGAAGAGAAGGCTCCTGAATCGCCGAAGGAGAAGTCGGCTGGTAAGTCTGTTGGTGCATTGCATTGCAAAGGACATCGCTTACTGAAGCTTCTGTGCAGCTAATGGCGCAGCCAAACGTGCTGTTGAAGCTAAAGCAGCGCCAGCCAAAGCAGTACCAGCGAAGGCGGCAGCCGCACCCGCGCCAGCAAAGGGTCATGGCGCGGCGGCCGAGGAGGAATCGTCAGAAGAGGAGAGCTCCGAGGAGGAATCGTCAGAAGAGGAAGAATCGAGCGAAGATGAGTCGTCAAGCGAGGACTCGGATGGGATGACGAAGACGCAACAGATGGCGGCGCAACGCAAGGCGGAGGCTGCGGAGCGGCGGGCGAAGGTGCACGAGGCGGCGCTGGCGGCGAGGTCGAAGGATAATTTGCGGAGCCCGATTTGTTGCATCCTGGGACACGTCGATACGGGAAAGACGAAGTTGCTCGACAAGGTGAGTCGTGAACGAGCTTTGTGCGAAGGTAGTTGCTGACGGCATCGTCTGGTGCGCTGTGTAGATTCGGCAAACTAACGTGCAGGAAGGCGAAGCGGGTGGTATCACGCAGCAGATTGGCGCAACCTACTTCCCCATCGACGCGATCAAGACGAAGACCGCTATCCTCAACAAGGCTCGTGCTCTTCTTGGTTTGCTTATCTCACGGACTTGCTCATGCTGTGTTTCTTCACAGGATGGCTCGCAGGAATACAAGATTCCTGGCTTGTTGGTCATCGATACCCCCGGTCATGAGTCTTTCACGAATTTGCGTTCCCGTGGAAGCTCGCTATGTAACATTGCCATTCTGGTGGTCGATATCATGGTACGTCCCGAACGTCTTCCTTATTCTAATCGCACGATCTGATTCCTTGATCAGCACGGTCTTGAGCCCCAGACACTGGAGTCGCTCCGATTGCTCAGGGATCGTAAGACGCCGTTCATCGTAGCTCTGAACAAGGTTCGTCGACTGCTGTGAATCGTACGCACCATCGACTAATGTTCTTTCAGATCGATCGTATGTATGGCTGGGAAGCCACGCCAGACAATGATTTCCGCAGCTCGCTCGCGAAGCAGAAGCGCTCCGTGCAGCGTGAGTTTGAGGATCGTGTGCAGAAGACGATCGTCGCGTTCGCGGAGCAGGGTTTGAATGCCGTGCTCTACTACGAGAATAAGAACTTCGCGCGCAACGTCTCGCTGGTGCCAACCTCCGCTATCACCGGCGAAGGTGTACCGGACATGATCATGCTTCTCGTGAACCTCACTCAGCAGCGCATGAGTGACAGCTTGATGTACCTGTCGGAGCTGGAGTGTACGGTGCTTGAGGTGAAGGTCATCGAGGGTCTTGGGACGACTATCGACGTGGTCCTCTCGAACGGTATCCTGCACGAGGGTGACAAGATCGTTGTTTGTGGTCTGAACGGACCGATCGTGACTCAGATCCGTGCGCTGCTCACGCCTCAGCCACTTCGTGAACTGCGTATCAAGGCAAGTGCATTGCAAGGCAGATTGTGCTTTGAATCTGACAATTTATACTTCATCAGTCGGCGTACGTCCATCACAAGGAGGTCAAGGCGGCTCTCGGTGTCAAGCTCGTGGCTCCGGATTTGGAGAAGGCAATTGCCGGTTCCCGCTTGCTCGTTGTTGGCCCCGATGACGATGAAGAGGAGCTCATGGACGAGGTCATGTCCGACCTGACGACCCTACTTAACTCGATTGACAAGTCCGGACGCGGCGTCTGCGTGCAGGCGAGTACACTGGGTTCGCTGGAAGCGCTGCTCGACTTCCTCAAGTCGAGCAAGATCCCTGTCTCCGGTATCAACATCGGTCCCATTCACAAGAAGGATATCATGCGCGCGGCCACCATGCTGGAGAAGGCGAAGGAGCTTGCATGTATTCTGTGCTTCGATGTGCCGGTCGACAAGGAAGCGGAGAAGCTCGCGGATGAGATGGGTATTCGTCTGTTCAAAGGTTGGCACTTCGGAGTTTTCGTACGCAACGTTCGGTCGCTGAACAGGTTCTTACAGCGGACATTATTTACCACTTGTTTGACGCCTTCACGGCGTACAACAACGAGATCACGGAGGCGAAGCGGCGCGACGCCGCTCCCCAGGCAGTCTGGCCATGCAGGCTCAAGATCATCGCTGCCTTCTGTAAGCGTGACCCTATCATCCTGGGTGTAGATATTCTGGATGGCACGTTGCGGGTGGGCACGCCGCTATGTGTCATCAAGGTCGACCCAGAGACGCAAAAGAAGGAAATCATTGACCTCGGACGAATGTATGTCGATGTATAACTTCGCTCAACCGACTTGTTACTGAACTGAACGTAGTACCTCGCTGGAGATCAATCACAAGACACAAGACGTGAGTTTCGTCTGAAGACTTCCTTCCGATCCGATAAGTACTGAGCATTTCGCACAGATTGTGAAGAAGTCTCAAGCTGGCGGCGGTGTTGCTGTGAAGATCGAACACGCTGTGTACCAGTCGGCAAAGATGTTTGGGCGGCATTTCGATGAAAAGGACGAGCTCTACAGCCATATCACGCGACAAAGTATTGATGTCCTGAAGGTCGGTCTTCATTGATTCTTTTTGCCTTGGACGGTGCTCACAAAGATCCAGACTTCCTTCAAGCAAGACGTAAGCAACGACGAATGGCTCCTTATCAAGGCACTGAAGCCTGTGAGTGCTGCCGTATGGTGTTCCTTTGCTCATGGCGTACTGACGTGCTCGATCTCACGCAGCGTCTGAACATCCAATGAGCTGATCTGATTGTACATGAATTCATGTTATCAATGAACATCTGTACCTGTTTCAAGGAGAGGACTGTCGCATTGGGCGCACGATCGCGATCATGGCGCCTGAGTGACTCGTGTGGAATCCTTACATAACCGCATTGTATTTATACCGTACCTCGCTCCTCAATCTGCATCGTTCTCTTCCCTCTTCCTTTGCTTCTTGCTTCTAGTTCATGCGAGAGATGAACACCGAAACCGTAAACATCATCGACACGAAGATCGACAGCGAGCGTGTCTCGCTCGGCGACGAAGACGAGATTCAGCTGGTAATTACGATGGTGCAGCTGGAAAGAACTATGCGGGGGAAGGGCTTGCTGTGACTGTATCATCGGTAACGTCGATCTTCAGTACATGGTGACTGGAACGGCTACGGGTATCCTCGTTGTGATGCTACTCGCCGGCTTGCTGGCCATTTCGTATAATGACCAACTCGAGCGGAGGGAGCTGATGATCAGCGAGGGTTGAGATCACACCGTTTGAACCTGAACAGCGCTCATACCTGCGTAGGGAAGCCCCCCAGTGTCACCGTATTCTAATCGCCCCTGCAGCAGCGGGGGTGCCAACAGAGCTTACTGACCACTTTTCTTTGTCTTTCTCAGCAAAAGCTCGGATACACACAGGTAGCTTCAATGAGACTTTCTTCTTCGACGCTCTGATGCGATCACTGCATTATTACAGCAACTTCACCGTAGTTGGAGCCTTGTAGAGAATTTTGCGGCTAGCTTTGTTGCTCTCAACTTCATCGGAGGCGTCCGGTGAGCATTGATCCCAATTTGCGGTTCCTTATTTTATTGACGCCGTTATCATCAGTGCTGGTATTTTTCTTGGGTTGCAAGCCGGCGGACCCGCTGCAACATGGTACGTGTTGCTGTTCTTCCGAGTGCTACCAAGATGGCTATATGCGCTTCGCAGGTCCACCTACATCATTTCGATGATTGGCATGTTCATTACGGCGGCCGTCATGGCTGAGATCTGCTCTGCCTTGCCGTTGAGCGGGTCTATCTACGTCTGGAGTGCTGAGAGTGCCGGCCCGAAACATGGACGTTTTTTCGGCTTCATTGTTGCCTGGTGGGCGTGTACGGCTTGGATGACGTTCGCTGCTTACTGCTGCCTGGTACGTACATTTATCAGTCGTCTGCGAAGTACTATCCCAACGAAACACATTACCAGGCGTCGGCTAACTACATCGTCTCGGAACTGGTAGTGTATAACATTAACTACCCAGGTGGTGTCGGGAACGACACCATTCAATGGCGCTCTCTCGTCTGGGCGATTTCAGAGGGATGCCTGGTTGTCGCAGTTGCGATCAATTACCTTCCCCCGAGGATGTACTCCGCCGTATTCAAGTTCTCAATGGCTTTGTACATGCTGGACTTCATTCTTTGCCTTATCTGGCTTCCGATCGGCGTGTCTAAGTCCTATGGTTTCCGCTCGCGCAAGGATGTGTTCACTCTTGTTTGTATGTGCGCTTCCATCTTTGTAGCTTCACGTCGCTGATAGAACTGCATCACTCAGACAACGACACTGGGGCTCCTCCTGCATGGAACTTCCTCTTATGCTTGTAGGTCCTCACCAACGTGTCTTGACCAACGTAGCTAACCGATTGCTAGCCTGTACTCTGCCGGGACTATGATTGGTTTCGATGCGTCTGGGCACGTTGCCGAAGAGACGAAGCATGCTAGGTGAGATCTCCTCTCCGATAAACTAATGAATTGCCATTAATGGATTCGCTTCAGTGTCATCGCCGGCCGCGGGATTCTGTACAGTTGCATTGCCACGGGTGTCCTTGGATTCGCCACCACTATTCTGTTCCTCTTCTGCACGCCAGATTTGGACACGCTGTTCTCCTTGGGCGCTCCGCAACCATTCGTCCAGATCTACGCCATGGCGCTCGGCAAAGGCGGAAGTATCTTCATGACAATTCTCGCAACGCTTGGACTTATTCTTGTACGTTGCATGTTGTCATACTCCCGATTACTGTGACTTATGCATCCGCGCAGAATACGAGTGTCTCCATAGTCGCTGCATCCCGCCTGATTTACGCTGTCGCTCGTGACGGTGTACTCCCATTCTCTGGATGGATTGGACAGGTCGACGCGCAGCGCCAGCCTCGTAACGCCGTCACCGTCATGTTCGTTTTCGCCGCGGCGCTGCTATGCACGATCCTGCCCAGTTCGGTCGCCTTCTCCTCCCTCACGTCAGCGGGCGCCATTCCCACCACTGCGGCGTACGGTTTGATTGCACTGCTGCGTCTGATCGCAACGCCGGATGATTTCAAGTCGTCGCACTTCTACTTGGGCAGGTGGAGGAAGCCGTTCTATATTATCGCCGTACTGTTCAATGGCCTAATTTTCGCGGTAAGAGCCTCATTGCGTTTGCTAGCAGCAAAGAGCTAATGGAGATCGCTCTGCTAGGTTCAAATCTCGCCGTTCTATTTCCCAGTCGACGCTCAGTCATTTAACTTCGTCAGTGCTTGCCATTCAGTTTTCTAGCTGTAGCTGACAGGTTCTTGTGCACTCAGGCACCTGTCATCCTCGGCGCGGTCACCATTTTTGGCATCCTTAGTTGGTACTTCATTCCTGAAAACAAGTGGCTACGCCGCGACCAGGTCCTGAGGGCGCTCGAGGTTGCTGATGAAGAGCCTCAGGCTGGCAGTTCCAGCATCGATGGCAGAGATGGTGCTCGGCTCCGTCGCGATTCCGTCAGCAAGACTGTCGACGACGAAGTTGATGTTCAGTGAAGCAGAGTGTGCGATTCCGTCCGAAGGTTGGATCTAGAGATACACGAAGACTGCTTAGATCTAGTCAAGTTGATGTCCGTATCGATCGAATGAGTTGAATGATATCGAATGATATCAAAAGAGGCCGGATGAGGGGTTTGTTTAATAGCATAGATAATCCTCGACTGCGCGTTGCATATCTTATGTGATTAGATTTTCATGCAAGCAAACCTTGTAGTCTCTCAGACATCAGTGCGAAATTCGTCCTGCAGCGGTAAGAGCCTCTGACAGGCTGCCTCGACATCGTCAATCTGCAAAGGAGGTCAGCTATCGTGACAAACCCCGACTCGTGGGGGTAGTACGTACCTCCTTCGGCGCATTCACTGTGAGCACGACAGGTTCATGCTCGCCGACGAGCACCTGGTCCTGTACATATGTACGAGCACGCGTGTGGGTCAGCGAACGATCATTGTGTAACCAGTATGCGTACCTCTATGCGGACGCCTAAGTTATGGAATCTCGTGGGGAAGTATGGTGTGGGCGGAATATAAAGGCCTAAACGTGGGGGGAGTAAATGAGCAGTGCGTAGCTGTCGATGTCTTTGTGAATGTACCTGGCTCGATGGTAATCACCATACCCGGCTTGAGTCTATCATGCACACAACAAGCAGTCAGTAAATCAAGAGAAGAAGGCCAGCATGCGACATACGGCTGATGCCTATCGAAGTGGCTGGACTCGTGCAGATCTACCATTCCAGAGCCAGACCTGTTACTGGACCGAACATGACCTGTGATCCATTCAGTACTCACCAATGCCGACTGGATGCCCGACAAAATGCGGGTAACACTCCCCCATCTGTTTCTGGACCTTCGACCCCACCGCACCATCCCACTGCGCAAAGTCTGTAAAGCCGATGGCGGCAAGCTCGATGCGAAGAAACTCGACGCTTTTCTGGTGGATCTGCGAGATCGAGAACCCCGAGTGCACAGTACAGAGCGTGATGAGGTGCTTTTGCGCATGCAGGACGGCACCATAGAGCTCGCGCTGTGCCGGTGTGAACTTGCCTGAGACCGGGAATGTGCGAGCTGCGCAGCAGAAGAGGTTGTCAGAGCATGAATTCAAAGAGGTTGCTTCCTCGAGACGCACTGATATCTGATGCGTAGCCACTGCGCCAAGGGCGTGAGCTTCGCATGTACACGGCAACGTGATCATCTGGACGCGGATTGCAAGAGGCTTACTTGTATTCACATGCTGCATCCATAAGGATCATCTCATTCTCTCTAATGAGCTGGTTATTTGCAGTGTAATGGATCGCCAACGCGTTCGGACTGCATGCAGCGCGTCAACTTCCTCGCACGACTTTGACAGCGACATGCTATACATACCCAGAAGCGACAACAGGGACATACGCAGGGCGCTGGGCGCCCATGCGAGCGCATACATACTCAAAATATGCAGCGACGTCGTGCTCGGACATACCGGGCTCCACGAAGCGCATCGTCTGGCAGCAGTATCGGTATCGGGCACTAGCACGGAGCAGCTGAAGGGACATACGCGGTAATGCGCACGCGCGCTAACATCTGCGGCGGCACGCATAACCTGCTGTTCTGCCGTGCTCTTGATTGAACGCAGACGTCCGACCTCTGGAGCGAGTGGACGGGGTTTGAGAGCACCGAGCGAGTCCAAGACGGAATCCTGCATTGAGCCTTTCTGCGAGGTGAAGGCACTTCCCATGTACTGCAGAACGTGCACGTTCAATGTTCAATGGCCGGATTTTCTCATCTTCAATCGTCACAAACGCACCTTGAATAGTGAGCGGAGACCTTGCGTGCGGTGACGGTTATTTCGAGCCGGCATATCTACATATACATGCTCCGCGTCACTCAAGAGCTTTGTGAGCACGCCTGGTAGCTGTTGGACATCTTTCGCTTCGTCCAGACCGAACATGTTCACGATGTCCCCCGAAGACGTGCGCGCACCATCCCATATTGCTTGCGCTGGGTCGGGTAACCGGTGGAAAAGGATAGCCCGGTACCCACGCTCGTTGGAAGGCTTCTTTTGAAGGACCAAAACAGCCTCTGGCTCCTCAAATCCGGTGAGATACCAAAAGTCGGATGCCTGACGGTACTTGTAGCTGCAAGGGGGTGAGCGGCACCCTGGCGGTAGGGAACGCGCTGCTTACAATATTTCTGCCACAAGCAGTCTACTTAGCAATTTTGCATCACATCGACGTATTGACCCACGCACGACCACTCATATACTTGACGTCTCCCGCAAACGAGAGGACCAGACTGCCGTCCGGGAGACTTTCCATGAGAGAGCGCCTTCTGTGCTCATATTCTACCGCGGTAATCCCGGGAGTAATTTCCCCCTCCTTCACTGATCATCTTCAACGTAAGCTGATATGAATATGCCGTTTGCCACTCACGGAGATGTGGATGAGACGGATGTAGTGGCTGCCCGAATTTGGAGGGTTTGACGGCCGCGTTCGCTAGCGCCAAGGCATGTGTAGCATATGATCTTTGTCTACGAGCACACCTTGGGAGTGTTGAGAGATGCTGCGCACGCAGGACTCTGCCAACTGCGACGAGCGGACGAAAAGACATGAACCTGCGCACCGCGAAGGACTCCGAGTAACATAAGGGGATGTCGCGATGCACGTGACGAACGCGTATCTCTACGACTTACTTGACGCGCTCTACGCGTCGCGTCTGCTTTCATATTTGTGAGAAACCCTGTTTTCCCTATTCTTTTCCCGTTCAACGAGCCTGGAAAAGCAACATACTCGAACATTAAAATACTAATGAACGATGTTGGTCAACACCTGCTGTCAGGTGTGTCACCCGCATGAGATGCACGGTGCCATTGGGAGCTCACTCGTCTTCGTTTCCGACTAAGGTGCTGTTTCTGGGTTCGCGTCGAGCATATGTCTTCAACCGCGTAAGCCATCAAACATATGAAGTGATATTCATTCTAATGCATCTCACTCTCTGGTCTCTGCAATGACATCGTACTGAATGCAGTCGATCTTCTGAAAACCCGCCTGCAGCAAGGCGACGGAACAATGCATGGGCCAAGGTCCGTGAACTTTCTTTCTTTACATGTGATCTTTATATATTCATGTACTCCTCCATAGGCCTGCCGGAACCATTGTATCTATTGCCCGTGATATAGTCAAGAGCGAAGGAGTGCTCGGCCTATGGAGAGGAACATCACCCACGCTCCTACGGTATTTCATCTCCCGCTCATACAAGTCGTCTCCTCTCATTCCTTCCCACCTCCTATTAAGAAACGTCCCTGGAGTTGCACTATACTTTACCGGCCTGAACTACACCCGGACGCTCCTCGCCTCTACTCGCTACTTTGCTCTCCCGACACCAGCCACGGAGCGCACACACTCAGGCTCGGTCCTTCCCAAGCTTAACAAGCAGGGAAACCTTCTCGCGGGCGCAACGACGCGCGTCGCCATCGGGGCCCTGCTCAACCCTTTCGCAGTGCTCAAGGCACGCTACGAGGTGGGCTCTCAGTCACTACGCTCCTAGCTTAGCCGCTCATACATCCAGATCGTCTTACCCTAATTGCACCTAGAGTGACCTATACGCATATACCAGTGTCTTCCGCGCCCTTGGTAGCCTCATCCGCGCAGGCCCTTCGGAGCTCTTCCGCGGCATTCTCGCCGCGTCCCTCCGCGATGCACCCTACGCGGGGCTCTTCGTACTCTTCTACGAGCAAATCAAGGCGGAAGTAGGTGTGTCCCCGCGCCGCGTCCGTCCTGACCGCTTTCATCTCTTCTCGGTAACGTCAGGGAGTGTAGCGATTGACGCTCTGCACAGCTAGTGTCGTCTCACCGACCTCGTCGGCGTACTCGACCGGCATACATAGCTTCTCTGCCGGAGCTGCAGGGATGATTGCTAGCCTCGCCACGCATCCGTTCGATGTCATCAAGGTATGCTGCTCAGTCGCCTTCATGTGGCAATCCCCAGACTCGTCATGACCTATTGGGATAGACAAAGATGCAAGTCCGCACCGAAGACAGATATCACGGCTTGCTGAGGACCGTCACGACGATCTACCGCGTGAGTGTGCTACGCTCGACAGTTGAGCACCGTCTCATGATTGATCATGCATTGCTCACCGCTACTCAGCAACGAGGCATACCCGGCTTCTACGACGGAGCAGTCCTACGCATCCTGCGGAAACTGCCCAATTCGGCCATTGCATGGGCGACGTACGAGGGCGTACTTATGTTTATGCGGACATCTCAACGTTAGCTTCATACGTAGCGGAATCCTCGACCTCATCATCGTTTAATCGCTATCGTTGTGCAGATCTACATAGTGTACATTGAGACCACTGTTGAAATAAGTGTAGTAATGACCACAGCACCGAGTTCGCGAGGCGAGATAGTGGAAAGGTGTCATGAATATTGCTTCTGGATAAGCTTCGCGATCGTCAGGAGCTGGATGTTGGACGTGCCCTCGTAGATGGCACCCTATCAAGGACAAACGTATCAGCGAACGCATCTTGCAAACATCGCTGTACAATCTACTCACGATCTTCGAGTCTCTCCAGTACTTCTCAATGCCCGTCTCCCTCGTGAAGCCAACGCCACCCGCCCACTCGATCGCCGCGCCCGACACGCGCTGCGCGACTTCGCTCGCATACAGCTTCGCCATCGCCGCCTGCTGTACGAACGGACGGCCCTCCTCCTTCCGACGTGCAGCGTTGTACGTCAGCAAGCGCGCTGCCTCGATCTCCGTCGCTGCGCGTGCTTGCTGGAAGGACAGACCTTGGAATGTGCCGACGGGCTGACCGAACTGCGTTCGCTGGAGAGTGTACGGCACGGCTTTTTCGAATGCCCCTTGTGCAAGACCAAGCATTTGTGCGGCGATGCCGATGCGGCCTACGGAATGGTAAGTGAGTTTCGCAGTGCATTGGGAAATAAACGCGATAAGTACCTTCATTCAAAATTTCAATGGCAATCTGAATGGGACCATTCAGCGATAAGCGATTTCAGTGCTCAAAAGGCTGACCTTGTATCCCTTGCCGACTCCGCCAATGACATTCTCCTCGGGCACGCGCAAATCATCAAAACTGAGCGAGCACGTAGACGAGGCGCGTATACCGAGCTTCTGCTCCTTCTTCGCGATCTCGATGCCCATGTCCTTCGTTGCGATGAAGCAGGTAATGCCCTTGTAGCCTTTGCTTGGGTCCGCCTAGAACGCGCCAATTAGTCGTGTTCAGAATTAAGTGCTGATACGGGGCTGACGTTGGCAAAGATCAGGAAGACGTCCGCCTCATACGAGTTCGTAATCCACATCTTGCTGCCATTGATAACCCAATGGTCGCCATCTTTGACCGCACGCGTCTGTAGCGCAAACGCGTCCGATCCAGATGCCGCTTCCGATAAGCAGAACGAGCCGAGCTACACAGACGTCAGCCGGACGAACACCAATTGTCTCAGAACTGGAAGGCATACCTTGGACTCTGACAGTAGCGGGAGCCACTTCTGCTGCTGCTCCTTATTTGCATATTTGCGCAGAATCGTATTGACGAGTGTGTTGTGCACGTCACACAAGACGGAGACGGAGGGGTCGACTTTGGCTAGCTCCTCGATGGCGATGATGGCGGAGGTGAAGGACGACTCGGCGCCACCGAACTCGCTGCTTGTCTCAATACCCATCAGCTGGAAAGTCAATTAGTACCTCTAGTTAAGCGCATATAGTCCATCGACGTTCAGTTCATGTCAATCACAATATCAGGCATTCCTGATATATGATTACTTGTGCGACGTCATGATTGATTGCGGGAATAGAACTGAACGTCGATGTACGCGATGAGAAATGGCCGACATACCCCTTGCTCGAAGAGACCCTTGACAACAGTTGGGTCCATCATTTCATTTTCGTCCATCTCCCTGACTTTAGGGGCGACGACATCCTGCGCAAAGCGTGCCACTATGCGAAATTGTTAGGGTGGACGACAGCTCTGTAAATGCATCAGGGGACTAATCACCAGACTCCCGCAACATTTGCTCCTCCTCTGTGAACGAGTCAAGCGAGTTCACGGGGGGCTCCGACCATGCCGCCTGTGAGACGGAGAATGACCTGGAGAAATTCTCAACCCCACAAATCCTGCGGCATCGACACTCGAGGTGCACTGACCTAGCGGCAACACTTGGAGCAGCCGCGCTGCGGCGAACGCTGTGCCCGACGGCCTTCGATGCTGCTCGCAACATTTTTGCACGGAGAGGAGATTGAGGAGGAAAACGATGCGGACTCAGGCCCTGACAAGGAGCGGTATATATGAGATGCCGTGAAACGCGAACGCGGGGGCGGGGGAATGTCTGGGGTAATCACGCGCTTTCGGCTCCGGCATGCTCCTTGCCGATTGATCGAGCTCCGTTTCGTACGAAGTTCGTCGAGGATCATTGTATACCTTATGAACGTTACAGATATCAGGTGTTTGTATACATGTAGCCAAACGAGTTCATCAAGGCAGCAACCAGGCCAGAAAAAAAGGGTTCCAGGCTAAAAGGAGCCGTCAACTAGTAATTCTATGTCCACCGATAGGTGCGTGCATGATGATGGGTCACCACGGTAGGTAGTAGTATGTATGCTGTGAATACTTAGCATTGCTTCTCAGTTTCATATATAACGTAGCCGTTCTAGCACTGACAGTAAAGATGTATTGATCAACGGGCCGATGGCGGGAGGCCGCCACAAGAATGAGACTCTAAAATCATGAACTTAACCAGCATAAGGAGAAATACTAGGTTGCAATGCGTGATATCCATCCAAGAACTCTACGAGAGCGAAGTGAAAGGTAACGCCGAAGCAGTCCGCCGTAACATCTTCAAACAACCAATCGTATCGGTACCATCCATCGTTCATCTCCCTGGGATCGCTCTGCATGCCTAATGATATTGTCCGCATGCTTCAAACGCAGCCGCGTCCTATACCGTGAATTGTCGCAGCAGCCTCTCATACCTACATCCCATTCAGTTGACCATTCTCTCGGACATCATGCCAAACATCACTTACGACAGTAGTCATCCCCCTCGCGCATCACCACCCGACAGACCGTCATCGCCGCCATGTCCATCACATCCGGCTCCTCAACGAAACAACAATTAATGATGGCAACCTCGCTGATAGGATCTGCAGCGGACGCATCATCAGCTTTCTGCGCGCCATCGGGGCGGAGCCTGCTCCGCACGAGCTCGACGAGCGCCCTGCCGCTCAGGTGCCCGCACCACCGCAGATCGAGGCGGGTCAGCCGTGGACAGAGCCCCTGCGGGTCTTGGAGCAGCGCGAGCATCGCGTCCGAAAGAGACGACTCGTGCAGCCGCAGCTCGCGCAAATTTGAAAGTGCCTCGAAACACTCTACGAACGCTTCCGGGGTCAAATCGATGTCGTGCAGCTCCAACAACTCGATCGACAGTGGACCGTCTTCGTGCTCCGTGATGGTCCCTTCTTTTCCGTAGAGGAACCGCAGGAGACTCGGCCCGAGCGGCTGCTGGCGGTATCCGACGTCTTCGAGAGAGCGGAGGTGCAGCCGGCGCAGGCTCGGTGCGCGCATATGCGGGAGAAACCCGTTCATGTCCGTCGGCCCGTACATCGACAATTCCTCTAGGTGTGCTAAGCACACTGTCCGCGAGGCGTCGACTTCGGGGACGAAGGGCTGGACATACATCAGCGGCATCGCGAGTGCGAGGGAGCGCAGTTCTGGGACACCCTCGAAGAGCGTGAGCAGGGATTCGGCGGCTAACGGGCGTTGAAAGAGGCTCTCAGTAAACGTGAGGTCGAGTCTGGTGAGGTGAGAGGGGAATGTGGGCTTGTCGGGTATGCAGAGCGGGAGAACGTTGGATGTGTAGAGCAGAGCAGAGAGCTTGGGTGCGTTGTGCGGACCGAACGCATCTTCGAACGTGTCGGGCGGGTTATCCTCGCTATCAGTAGGATCCTCGAAATGGACTTCCGTCGCGATGTAGACCTCGCGCAGGTTTGGCAGGCACGCCCCACGGGGCACACGAATGCGCGCGATGCACGAGAGAATGTGGTCCACCTGCGTCGAGTCGGGCGACTCGATCACGAACGTGCGCCACTGGCGCATATGCTGCAAGAGGATCTCCATGACCTCGCCGAGCTGCCAGTCGGGGCACCAACCCGTCACGACGGTGATATCGAGCGGCGCCTGGCGCGCCATGCCAAGCCAGAAGCGCGTACGGTCGAGCGCGTCGGGCGACGGGCAGTTCACGTAGACGTGTGACCACACCCTTGGCGTGCATGCCGCCTTCCTCCACGCAGAGCATACGTGCGAGACGGTGATGGGCGAGCGCGACCAGCCGTCCGCGACGCACTGCTCAAATATCTTCGCGAGGAGCTCCTCGGGGATGCGTCGCGCGAGTGTGATTACGCCCTTGCATTTGTTGATGGCTGCCTGGTGCTTCTCCTGCTCTCGGCGGAGGCGCTGCACTTGCAAGAGGAGGCCGGTGATGTGCTCCTGGATGCCGGAGATGGCGTTCTCATGTTCTCGTATTTCTGCCCGCGCGGCGAGGACGTCTTCTGGAGTTGGCTGGCGGCGGTAGCGCAGTCGATCATCTGAGTCTGACATCTCAGCTGATGCAAGTAATTACGGACCACTGTAACCTACATAACGATTTCGTTAGCGACCTGGGTAGCAAGCTGTAACAGACCGGTCTGTTATTACAATGCTCTTGAACTGAACGTGCACGATCTGCGACAGGAATGCGTGAGATGTAGTAGCAGTGTTACGACGTGCCAAATGCGGCAGCTTCGTCGCCTGGTGGCGTGGGCGCTTGAGCGATAGTCGAGCCACGTGGAGGCCACATATATCCCGTCCAGCGAGCGCTTCAGGCTTTTCGCGCATCGGCTCACTCTCGTTTCTTTGCTACCAAGAATATCTTCACCTTCGGACCATTCAGGTAACTAAGAAATCTCTCTTATGCTCTAAAGATGATTCAGAGTGGAATCTTAATCGACCCGCACTATTCTCGTTGCGCTTACCAAGCACCTCGCTGGGTTGAAAGGGAGACTATGAATGTTCTAGATACTGCTGAAGTTGCTTTATTTACTCGTCCAGCCGGCAAGGCGTACTCTGAACTGACGAATATTTTTTGACAGACGGCGATTGTAAGGCGTGAACGTTTGGAAATCTACGAACATGGATCCAAGAAGGGCGCGAGACCCTCGCCTAGCGCGTGCATCCGATCCCCGTCTCCAGCGCATGCAATCCAATCCCCCCGCGCACGCGCAACCACCGCCACAGGCACCCATCCCATATCCTCAGGGCATACCGAGCAACCTCCCGCCATACCCGACGGCGACGCCGCCACAGTATCCTGGCGGCGCACTGTCGAACCAGCAGCTCGCCGAGGAAGCCCGCGGAGCAGCGTCGATACCTAAGCCGCAGCCTCCGAAACCTCCCATCTATAAGCCGCGGCCGTTGTTTTGCGTGGTGTGTGCTAGTAATCAGGTATGCAGTCTTCAACTGGCGCCGTCTTCGTACGCTGATTTGGCGGGCAGAATCGGTCCATGGAGGGCCACTACGTTTTGTCGTAAGTAGCACGATTATATGTCGCTCGTCGGAGCTCTCACGCGCCGTGTAGAAAGGCGGGGTACCGAGTTGTCTCGTACGGAACAGGCTCAGCTGTCCGTCTCCCTGGTCCCGCAATAGACAAGCCCAATATATACCCATTCGGAACTCCTTACAATGACATTTACGAAGAGCTGCAGGCACAAGACCCTCGACTGTGAGTACCTGCTAAGAATCGTAGTGTGCTTTATGCCTGACCATGAGATATGCAAGTTACACGGCGAATGGCCTCCTTCAGATGATAGACCGTAATCGTAGATTAAAACTGGCACCAGAGCGATGGCAAGAAAGCAAAACAGTAGCCGACATCGTGATCACCTGCGAGGAACGATGTTTCGACGCAGTGTGCGACGGTCAGTCTTTAGTCTCCGCTTATAACGATTGTGCTGTATCTAACGTCCTGCATAGATCTCCTGACGAGGGGAGGGGAGTTCAACAGACCGGTGCATATCGTCAACATTGAGATCAAAGACAATCACGAGGAGGCGCACATCGCTGGGAAGGCGATTCTTGATCTCGCAGCAGCGGTGAGCCATTTCACGGCTTGACTGTCGGTGAATGCTCATGGTGTACGCGGCTGTGCAGATTGAGGCTTCGGATGACATAGACGAGGACATGGACAAAATACTAGCTGTACAACAGGAGAAGCATTCCCATAGTTTGCTGCACGCCATTGCGTACTATTGATCTTCAACATGCTCATCGCGACGAAAGCAGTGCTCCACACCCATGGAAACTCTTCCGTGGAAGTTGTATGATTATTGTTTCGGATGTATATTTTGTGTTCACTCATTTTTCAGTCATGTCGCTCCAGCAGTCATGGCAGCCTGCTCTGATAAATGTATGCGTACCTGATGATGGTATCCTATCTGCATTTCTTGCACAGCTCCGTTTACTCCGACGAAAGTGAGCCGAAGGATATAGTTCACGTTTTCGTGCATCAAGGAACGATACCGCTTGACCGCCTTGACCGCAAGCGTTCTGAGAACATCAAGGTACTTCAAGATTTTATATTTGAACCGATTTATTGCGCATCAAGGAACGATGCCGCTTGACCGCAGGCGTTCTGAGAACATCAAAGTACTTCAACACTGCAGGTTTGAATCGATCACTACATGATGCCGCATGGGGCAATACGGGTGTCAAGTACACTGCCGTTGACGTTGGACCCTCCCACTGATCCCGCTGTCATCGAATGATCTCGTCTGCCAACCACGACAGTGCGTAAACCTAATTCTAAATACAGGGCCCATACACTCACTTGGCGCAGCATCTCTCCCAGCTCTCCCAGTAGCAACCGAGCGATGATCGAAATGCTCCGTGATCACCCTTGAGCGAGCTGCCAGTTCCATATCCACCACCGCCCCGGATACGCACCCTCCCACCCCCGCAGAGGGGCTCTCATCAACGGCCCTGAGAACGCGCCAAGGATTTTCAACACGTATGCAACACCCGGTGCATATGCATATGTACGCCTGTGGCTCTCCAGCAACGTTCTATGCAGAAATCGAATCCCGTCGGTCCCGGTGCAGCCCATTCGGTGGGAATAGCTAGCCTGCTTAAGATGAGCTGCACCGACTGGGGATCCAAGTCTGTTTCGCGGGAAAGGTCGGAACAACGCATGAAGCTTGATGCCCCGCACTTCCACCGGAGCTTGCTTCTATTGTCGGAAGATCAGGTCTTAGGTCTGACGCCTCAGGGTCTCCATTGCAAGTATCTCTCGCGCTGCGCTTCTCACAGAGGCCCGAATGCTTACCCCGTGAATCGTGTAGGTATGCGCCATGATTGGCCGGCAGGACAGGACTCGGCGGTTACCATCCACTGCTCCACAGCGTGTCACTTTACCGCAAGCGTGGTGGCCTGGTGAGGAATCCCCTCTCCCATATACGATGAGGATGTGGATGGAAGCTCCGCTCGGTCGGAACATCCCTGCCGAATCTCCATTTGCAGCATCCCATGTTTTGATAGCGACATTTCGGTTCTTGACTGGCTGATTGCGGGTGGATGAATACTTGCGAGCGAGGCACACGAGTCTCCCCGTGCACCGTGCGACTCCCCCGTCGAGGCGGAGCCCTCCCGCAGTGAAGCTTCGCGGGTGGAATCTCATCATGCTGCCACGTGCCGGGATGGTTCGAACTTCGCACATCTGCGCGATCGGAAGCGAGACGTTTACTCTCGTGATTATTCTCGAAGCTTGCTCTCAAGGCCTGCGACTCCGGACGCCAAGTTGTTGCCGCCCGGCGGCCTCCATCGTGTCATCGACTAGGAGGAAAGTTCCTGTGCTGACTGTGCATATTAGGCGGAGGCCGCAGTGCATGAGAGCTGGTGTGCGCTTTGACCTGCGAGGGTAGGTGAGTGTCACTGAGCGGTGGGATTGCGCGGAAGGGCTAAGCATTTCCGCTGTCCCGAGAGACTCAATGGCTGGTCTGGCTGTGCCTCGTCGCTCTCTGGCTGCGTGCTTGGGGGGGCCGGGAGTTGGTATCTCGAGTCGATCAAGTTGCTCGCGAGCTTGCCTTCTTTGAATTTTGCCCCATCGAGCCATGGCGCAATTGCACCTGCTCGTGCCAACCGTACTTAGCTCTAATCGTCATTGTTGCAACGATGCGTTGAACCTAGACGTAGCCGCCTTTAATGACTGAAATACAGGGCCTATATGAGCCGAATCACCATCGATTTCTCATGAGCAAACGTCACATGAGCTTCTGTGGCCCTGCTGGGCAAAAGGATGAACGTTCGAATGTACTACTGCTTCCGCGAAGACCCGATCTGCGCTTCAGCAATAGTAAGAGCTTTGAATGCGTGGGAATCGAAGTCGTGCCCGATGAGCTGCATTGCGAATTCTATGTCATCACTCTCAACTGGGCGTGTTCTAGTGCGACCGCGCATACACATATAAAGGGGCCCGCTGCTCGAAGTAATCTTAACGATTACCGTTCCGACCAGCAGAAACAGGTACACTATCATGCCCTCTCTTCGTCTCGGCAGCATCGCCCCGGATTTTGAGGCCGATACCACGAAGGGCCACATCCGGTTCCACGACTGGATCGGTGATTCTTGGGTACGAGACATACATACGAATCATTCAGCTACACGGAATGACCGGGGATCGCGCTTGTAGGCCATCCTGTTCTCCCATCCTGGAGACTTTACTCCCGTCTGCACGACGGAGTTGGCCGAGGTAGCGAGGAAGTCAGTAATCGCGCATCCATCATCCAGGGCCCTAGCAGCTTGAGCAGACAATCTGACGTGCACTGCTCCGCACAGAGCACCCGAGTGGGCGAAGCGCAATGTGAAGGTGATCGGCATTTCCGCGAATGACCTGAAGGACCACAACAAGTGGATCACGGACATCAACGACTATGGGTCGCAGACGCTCGGGCCGACGAATGTTCAGTTCCCCATCGTGAGTATGCTGTGGCCCTGTCCCGCTACGTCTGTTCTGACTGATCCCGATCTCGATACACCACAGATCGCAGACGCGGACAGGAGGATCTCGACGCTGTACGACATGCTGGACGAGCAGGACGAGACTAACCGCGACGCGAAGGGACAGCCCTTTACCGTGCGTGATCTCCATATGTGGTGTTTGCGCTGTTGTCAAGTGTGCTGATGTCGCTGCCGCGCATGTTGGCAGATTCGCACTGTCTTCGTGATTGATCCCAAGAAGGTTATCCGGCTGACGATCGCGTACCCAGCGCAGACCGGAAGGAACTTTGACGAGATCTTGAGGTACGTACGCGCGTACTTCCGAACCTCAAGAGCGGTCCATCATTGATTTCTCGTATCATGGCGACATTCAGGGTGGTTGATTGTGAGTGCCTTCGTTGATGGCGAGGGCAACCTGCTGAACGTTTGCACTGTCGGCTGTAGCACTGCAAATCGGAGATAAGTACCGTGTCACCACGCCGGTGAACTGGAAGAAAGGCGAGGACGTCATCGTGCATCCCACCGTGAGCAATGAGGAGGCCAAAACGCTGTTCCCGAAGGTTAAGTTCTACGAGGTGCGGTATCCGGAGGTTGTGCGCCGCAGCTTCGCTGACAGTGTGGACACAGCAACCGTACCTCAGGACGACGCCGCTCAAGGTGGATTGAGCGATGGAATCTCCGTGGGAGAGCGAAAGTGTACTAGTACGTGTGATGATTGTGAGACATTGCAAGCGATGTACAGCCGCGATGGTATGGCCCCGCGGCGTAGCCTTGGCCGCATGATCGAGCGATTGAGAATACAACGCATGCCCTTTTCATCGACTGATCGCTGGCAAAGAATGGATAGGAGGCTTCCACGATTGAGTCAGAGTGTAATGTAGTGTGAGAGTTGCTCGTAGCACCGATCTCCTGAAACCGCACAGCATGTATGATGAAGTGACGGCGTGCGTTCCTGGAAATCGGCATACGCAATGCCGGGGTTTCTTGTACTCAGTGTCGCAGCCCCATCATGCGAAGTGGAGAATGATACGGAAATTGCACAGCTTGATGCCGACGCTGATTGCGAGGAGCGAGGAGCAGACTCAAGTGCCGTCGCTGGGCTCGCTGCTGGGGGAGATCCGAATGCCACGCAAATGCCACGCTAATGCCATGTGGTGATCATCAGTGGCTGATCGGGGGCAAGGATCTCATGTGACGTCCTCTCCCTCGAGACGCGTGCGACGCGCGTCCTTGCGCTCTGCATTCCTCTCGTCCTACGCGTTCTGCTCCCACTCTCTCCCAACTTCATCGCAGCCGTACAACACAGACATGGCCAGTGCAGACGGAGGCGCATACAGGTCAGCAGTGCGAGACTAGTTGAGATACGACGTGCTGAAGGTGGTCACAGCTACTCTCTTACCGTCTTCTCGCCGAGCGGAAAGCTCGTTCAGATTGAACATGCATTGGCAGCAGTGTCTCAAGGAACAACAAGTCTCGGTATCAAAGGTGTGCATGCTGTAGTTACCGTTCCTCGAGCGCGTGTTGATGGGATAACTAGCATCCAATGGAATCGTCATTGCCACGGAGAAGAAAGCATCCTCGATTCTCATCGACGACTCCATGATCGAGAAAGTCGCCGTCATCTGCCCAAACATCGGCATCGTATACTCAGGCATGGGTCCCGACTTCCGCATCCTCGTGTCGCGGGCGCGCAAGAGTGCACAGGCGTACTGGAAGATCTACGGCGAATACCCACCCACGAAGGTGCTCACCCAGGAGATTGCCACCATCATGCAGCAAGCGACTCACTCCGGGTGTGTTTCAGCGGCCTGTCAAGTCATGAGCGTGCCAGACTGAATGTGATCGCTCCGTGCACAGTGGTGTCCGCCCATACGGAGTGTCCCTGCTAGTGGCTGGATGGGACTTCAACCGTGGACCGAGCTTGTATCAGGTCGATCCATCTGGCTCTTACTGGGCATGGAAGGCGAGCGCCATCGGCAAGAACATGGTCAACGCCAAGACGTTCCTCGAGAAACGGTGGGTCGCATTGATGTTCTCGCCAAGCGGCTGCCTTGCTGATCGCCCGTTATTTCGGGCATGCATGGTCGTGATGCGAATCTAGGTACAACGATGACATTAGCTTGGAGGATGCTATTCATACCGCGCTCCTGACGCTGAAGGAAGGCTTCGAAGGGCATATGACAGAGAAGACCATTGAGATCGGTGTCATCACCGTACCAAGTCAAGCCGACCTCGAGGCTGGGAAGATCGAGGGAACTGGACGAGCGAAAGCGACATTCAGGAAGCTCTCAGAGGAGGAAGTGCGAGATTACCTTGCCATGTAGCTGCGGATGATGCACTTATTGATTTCTATTGTACATCGAGATTTTTTTTTCTCGCAGCGCAGATTCTGATGTATCCGTACGTCGGAAAGGAATTGCTCCTGGTCGCGGCGAGTTTCGACGTCTCACGTACGGGCGTTTACCAGATAAGTACGTGCCTATGGTTTCGATGTTGCCCTTACGAGAATAGCCACTGCGATCTTAAGTCCGCACTTCCTCCGCTCACGGTGATCATGACACACCTACGACGAGCAGCTTCACGAGCTACTCCGAGGTACCGTCTTGCTTTGACTCCGAGGCAGACTCTGGCAGTTGCATCGTCATAGAGATCTCTGTTCTCTTTGATGGATGTGACGCGAAAGTCTCCGAGAATGTGTTGACGCTCCTCTCCGCGCGTAAGTGACCACAGATGCCCCGCATCCGTCCGTATCCGAACTCAGCGGTGTCTCTACCTATGCGGGGTAGTGAGAGTTCCAAGGGTGATGATTGGTGAGTCTGAAGGATGCATCCTCGTTGGTGCTTGCGCACGTCGGTGCGACCTCGGATGGCAGCTTCCACTCAGTCGACCGCCTCAGCGTGTCCATCGTGCCACTAACATCCAGCATCTAGCGCATAGACTCGCATTATCGGTGCTCAGTAGGGAATGGTGCTTCGGGAGGGACATAGCTATAGGGACGCATCGGGCAGCGGAGAGTTCGGGGCACGAATTGCAGTTGAGTGCGATGCCGAAACCTAACGCATTCGGGCCATGTGCCTGCCGCTGAGTGTGATCATCTCAACTCGCTCGGTGGACAATCTGGACACATAGCATGGCGCCGTGCCATATCGTTCGTGTTTACCCACGCCGGCCTGTGCGTAGTCTCCATCGAATCTTCGATGGCAGGACAGACCCTTGATGGCCTGGAATTGTCAGCTAAATGTTTCATCGGCGTCGGGTCACGAGGATCCCTTCGCTCAGACAACGTAAGGTTCAGCATCAGGCAATGGAGTCTCTAATGAGTCGGTTTCGATGTGTTTCAGGTCTATACTTTGCACCCAATGAGGCGGTGGACATCACGGGCGCCCATCGCCCCAGGACAGCGCCTCCGCCAACAGAGCTGGGCGCTCGCATCGGACTGTTTGATGTTTTCGGTTAACCTCGTGGAAGACCACGAGGAAAATACGACAAGATCTAATCGTAAATGTTGCTGTCCGATTCCCATCTGCCTTTTCTGTCCGGCTCTCTGCGGGGCACTGGCTTGGCGCTCGGTGTATTGCTTGACCACCAATCTGCATATAAACCACCGTGCTCGTGTTGCTGCCGCCCCACTATCCTCACCGAGCGCGTCCCCCCACACCTCCCCGGTACTTTGTTTCTTCTATCATGGACATGACCAACCTCGGCGGAGAGCGCGCGGGCTACGTCGGTCCCTCGAGAACCAAGAGCAACGGTAGCGGCCACCGCTCCAGTCCTTGTAAGTTGTACTGCTTATCACGGTATACATCAGTCGTTCTCATGACATTGTGCGCCTATCCACAGCCCAAAGTCGTGAACGCGGCCCGTATGAGCAGACGTTGCTTACTCCCGTTGTGAGAAGCAAGCGCACGCCAATTGCATGCACGGAGTGCCGCAGACGTCAAGTAAAGGTACGCGCCTCACAGTAGTGCGATAACTTATCGAGGCCTAGGCTGATATCCACTATTGTCAGTGTACCGGGGGTACGCCGCAATGCGAGCGTTGTGAGAAAAAGGGGGTCAAGTGCGAGTACATACCGATACAGCAGCAGAAACTCGCCGCTGCTGCCGCGGCGTCTGCGCAACAAGTCTCCGCTGGAATCACTCTCTCCGCCTACCCTGCCTCACCAACATCCCGGTCGATGTCCACCACTCCCTCCCCCTCGCAGCATCCGAGCCAGATGTTCCCCGGTACTGGCTACAGCGGCTACGTTTTGGAGCAGGGCGACTGGCAGAACGCACATGTTTTACAAACGCAGATGCAAGGCTATATGCCTGAGATGGTGCAGTCGGCGCCTGCGGCATTGGGCGTGCCACATCATGAAGTCTATCAGCCGAACCCCTTGAGCGGTGACATGCAGTGCTCATCACAACGGCTGCAGACGCCGCAGACCTCGTCTCTTCTTGACGATACTGGTTTCTTGCCGTACGACACGTATAGCGGCAGCCGAAGTGCTGGATTTTACCAAGGCTCGTTGGCGGATTATGGCGCGGGCGCAGGCCAGCCATATGTGCAGACGATACCGTCTAGCGAGCATGCGTGAGTGTGGATCTCTGCATCCGGGGACGCGTTTTTACCGAGGCGTGTGGCAGAACGGAATATGCCTATCAAGATCAACACAGTCAGCAAGGGTTCTATGCTGTCTCCACAGGAGTGATGTCCCCCGAAAGCACGTACGGGGAATGGATGGACCCCACTGTGCGTGATGGCCTCGTGTTCGCCGGGCTCTGCTGACATTGCAATTAGCACAGCACAACCCGCGCTACCGCAAATTTTGAGAACCTGTTTCATTGTCTGGACAGCCAACAATTATCCCTGCTTCTTCCCCAACTCCATACGTCGTTGCTATCTCGCGCAAGCGTCTCCATCTGATGTTTCGTATGATTCAGGTTACCATTGTAGCTAATACTTCCTGCTGTATCATTATATTATTCGCACTTTTGTTGACCGGATCCCGCTGTATTATTAACCATGCCACGAACGCCTATAGAATAAATTTGGTGCTTGCTCAGCTTGCCTGGATGACGCCCGTGGAGAGGGTTCTCTGTTAATCATGCAGTGAATTTATCCAATGGGCAACAAAAACAGCTCGGTAAGCCTTTCCTGGCGCTGATCTGCAGGCGTGGTGATCGTTTGTAGGTTCTAGACGGTCGGCGAGCCCGTCTGGCGTGCCGATATATCACCATGCTGCGACAGGCGTGTATGCATTGGTCACGCCATGCCTAAATGAATACAAAGAGAAGGAAGCGGCGTCAGCTTTCGTGATGGCTCCATCAGCAGTGGATGAGTAAGCCACTTTCGTGTAACGTCAATGTCATGTCGCTGTCTGCTAGTGCACGGACACAGCCGCAACTTGACTCGACTGCGACATGATAGAACTGCAGCGAAGACTTGATGAGAAGAGCGAGCATACGACGGTTGCTAAGCGCGACTTTCGTTCTATAGATCCGTACGAACTATGACCACGTTCGTCCCCACGCTATCAGAAAACGACGATCACGCCGATAAGAACGGAGGAGGATCCATCATTCAGGTTCATTAATGCATGAGCAGGTACCTGCAGCCAGAGACCACGGGCACAAACGGATCTCTGTGACACTTGCACAGAGTCCGGCGGAGCTCGACGAATCCAGCACGCATTCAATTCTAGTGTCCGAGATCTAGACATATTCACTGCTCTGCCGTGCTATCCCGCACCATCATTCGTTCGCGCCTGCCCGGAACAGCAGGCTGGATGAACCCATATTGTGAAAAGAACGCCGGACGTTGAGGAAGATAACAAATTCGTATGCAGTCAGGGAGCCGGGCGCGGTGTCGGCGGACATTGTTGCGCGGCTAGACGTGGCGAGAGTGGGAAGCATTTGTGCCCCTGCTTTGCAATAGCCAGATCAGCATGTTCCAGCCGACCTGGACGAAATTTCAAGCATGGATACCCCTGTACACAGCTCGCAGCAAACGCGGGCACTGCACGTAGCCATGGGCACAAGCTTTAATTTCGAACTTGCCATCGTGCGGAAACACGAAGGTGCAGTTCGTTGTGGCGCACCAAAGGGTCCAGTGTGGAAGTTGTCCTCGCCGGAGTTCGGCATGCATAGACGCTGCAGCACGGACTTGGTCGTCCAAACGGCAATCGTCAGTGCCAAGCCGACTCGATGCGAAGTTCCGCACTTTCCTGGTTCTGCACAGGAAAGTCGTGTGCATCACTTCTACGTCCCCGTCGGATGCGGGCAAAGACCGTCCCCTCCCTGCTCGTCAATTCATTCGTGATCCAATTATATGTTTCGGCATGAAATCGGCATGCGGAGGCTAGGCGATAATGCAAATACGCCTGTACCTGGCAGCACATAACGGTTCCGCCGGTTCCGCCGATGGTTTCATAAGTTAGAGCGTACCCCGCAGAAGCCCGATATGATGGCCGAATGTGATCGTCGTAAGTTACGCCACATGACGCTCCTCCTGCACTTGGCCAACGTCAACGTGTCCGACCGAAACGCCAAAGCCGATTGTTTCATTGAACGTACGCAGGCTATCTTCTCAAATATCGGAACAGCAGCTGTTTCTTGGACCGGAACGCCAACACCGATTTGTTCATTGGACATATGCAAACCGTCTTCTCGAGTATCGGAACAGCAACTGTTCTTTGTTGAAAGCGACACAGATCAATTACGTATCCTAGCAAATACACGCACTGTCGCAATTACAGTGCAAGATCCTTCATTAACGCCATTTCCTTTTTAAATGCCATTCCCTTCGACAGCCGATGCCTAGATCGTCACAACGCCTTACAATAAGCGATCTACAGCGGCCAGCCCAGCTTCTCGCCAAAGTTCCAGTGGACCGCCTTGACAGAGATGTACTCCTCCAGCGCATAGCTGCCGAGCTCTCGCCCTGCCGAAACTCATCGTCAACACACGTTCTTCGTGTCAACTCATCAGGCACCACAGCACGCTCGTTGGCAGGATCTGCCAAGAGCGCGCGTGCACGCCGCGCCCAAAATCATGAACTAGTCAGAAGATTTAGACGCACCGATACCGCTCTGCTTTTTGCCTCCGAAAGGCACGTTGTTCGATAGCAAGTTGTACTGGTTCACCCAGACCTGCGACGCCGCATTGAGCTAGGACTAATAAGCTGAACGGAGATACACGCACAGTGCCAGCCTCTAGTTCGTTCGAAACGCGCATGCACTGGTTTGCATCATCTATCCACGATAATCAGTACGCTTTGCCTCATAGCTCATAGTGCGCATCAGTCTCCAAGCGAGACGAATGCAAAGCGCTCGTGCACAGCCTCCTCCGACATGCCCGGAGGTTGCGAAAGCTACAGATAACTCCGCGGACCTGGCCAAAATGAGAGACAACAAGCACATACTGGAGTGCAAACCGGCACCAAGGCCGTACAGCGTGTTGTTAGCCAGTTCGATAGCCTCCTCCTCGGTCTTGAACTTGGTCACCGCTAGAACAGGACCAAATATCTCATCTTGGAACTGCAATCGCAACGCGTCAACTCAACAAATAATCGTAAGGAGCTCGTTCTGTGCTCACAATTTTCATGTTCGGTGTGACATCCGTGAAGACTACAAACGACCATCTTTACAACTACAGCAGATTCCACTCTTACAAACTCACTGGTAGGATCCACAAAGTAGCCCTTGCTCGCGCGCTTCTCGCCACCCAGGATGAGTTTAGCACCTTCCTCCTTGCCATAGCCGATATAACGGAAAATTTTGTCATACTGCATCTTAGACACCTGCGGCAACGCTATCAGCAACATATTTCCCATGACAGATGCGCAAGCGATCATTGCATAGAGGAATAAACAGCGGAACTTAGGTCCGAAGCCACAGGCAGCTGACCCCTTGGGCGGGACCCGGATTGGGGTTAAGGTTCGCGACTCCAGGTGTACGTAAAACGCAGTGAATGTGAGAAGACACTCCAAGTGGCGGAAGCAATGGTGGACAATATGTCCGAATTTGACGGGAGACACGCACCACAGGGCCACCGGTCACGTCCTCATCCAGTCCGTCCCCAACGACGAGCTCCTTGAACTTCGCCACCAAGATCTGCTCCGTAACGTGAGCGGTCATGATCCTCAAGAAGAAGCGTGGTAATGCGCCGGGGACCCACCGACATGAACTTGTCGTAGATGGTTTCTTGCACGAACAACCGAGATCCGGCCGTGCAGTCCTGGCCGCTGTTGTACAGGATACCAAGGGCCGTCCAGTTGGCCGCTGCGGGGGATTTATAGCGACGGGCCGCTGGCATGAGACACGCGCTGGCATAACTACATCGCCCGAAGGAACGCACCTTGGTCGAGGTCCGCAGACTCGAAGATGATGTGCGGAGACTTGCCGCCGAGCTCGAGGCCCACCTGTTCCCAGCAATTGGTGGGCGGAGCAGCGCGAGAGAGGAATAGTGGGGTGAGCGAGCCAGTCTGTGGGCAGAGTAGCATATTTTTTCCTGCGCACCTTCTTCAGGTTGCTCTTCGCCGCTGCTTCCATTACTCTCCGACCCGTAATAGTGCTCCCCGTGAACGCTACCTTATCCACATCCATATGTGAAGACAGCGCGGCTCCTCCGACCGATCCGAGTGAAGGGACGGTGTTGACGACCCCAGGAGGGAAACTGGGACCGACACAAAGACATCATCAGCGATTTCGACGATTACCACTAGGGACCTGTACTGTACCCCGCCTCGACGACCAGTTCCGACAATTTCTGTAGGGGACGTATCAATCAGCACCATAGTCAAGCAGGTCAAGTGGCAGGATCAGGCGGTCGACGTATGTCGAAGAGAAAGCACAGCAAGGTTCAGGGTTCAAAACGGACATCAACCATGCGCAACGCTTTTGAGCTTATAGCCAGGCGCCGTACGGCACGCGAGAATCCCGCATACCCCAGCAGAACCGATAACACAATCGCAGAAGAACCCTCGAACGTCTTCGCCTCCCATCGCGAATCACAACCAGCGCATGCACACAACTTCCCGCAGGTAATCGCTGCGATAGGCAACGAAGCCTACCGGGAGCCAACCATTAGCCTTAGCCTTCTCGCCGCCAAAAGCCCCCGTCCTGACCCCGAGCAGCGCTACTCCCGCCCGCGAAGATCCCTGTGAGATGGCGTGGAGTCTGGTTGATATGCATGTCCCCAGTCCCGCGGCTGCATTTGGGGCGAAGCTGGACGGTCAACGGTGGCCGGCGTAGTGGAGTCAGGAGACATGCACTCTGCAACCACGACTCGCGACTTCGGCACCTGTACGGAACCGATGCGAGCCCCGACGTACGGCATGGCAGCAAATAGACAAAATCATGTGCGGCGCGTCGAGACGAAACTTGGTCCACCAAACCCACCCCTTGCAAACGCACCCGACGGCGTTTGCCTCGACGCACAACAAACGTTCGCGCCAGAAGCATCAAAATGAAATGGTGGGACAATCTCGAATCCATACAACGGACGGCGATCCCAGCCAAAGCATTTCAAAAACGGCACATCCGAAACACCGCACCGCACCGTTTCATTCGACCTCGAAGAGCCGAGGTTATTGACACCGAAACCCGAAGGCAGCAACGCGGCGAAACGCAAACGGTGAACCCAACGCGGAAGCGCATTCACATGAACGCGCATCAAATTGCACGTTCCTCCATAACATTGTTGTGATGCGGCTGAAAGGACAGGCCTCACGAGAGGCCTGGCTCTCAACCCCTCATCTGATGGTGAACCGCAAAGGCCGGAAGCGAAATACGTTACGAAAAACATGCAAGCGGACAGACCGAGACCCGAAGGCGGATTGATAAGCAGCACACCGATAGGAAAGACAGGAGATGGAGAATGAAGAGGTGAAACGGCCAAGGATGTTACTCACCAGCGCAGTGAGCGGTGTGATCTCCGATGGCTTCATCACGATCGTGCATCCGCATGCAAGCGCAGGGGCGACCTTCCATGACCTGCGTCGCGATCGCCGTCAGCACAATCACCTACCAGTATTCCCTCGCAGCCCGAATCACATTCTCTTCCTCTCCTCGCCTGCATACGTCCATACCCCGCCTCACGACTCAACGACAGAACGGAAGAGCCGATCGTACCGTCTTATGCCCGTTGACGGCATACAGTGCACCCGAACTCAGAATCACGGTAGATCGAGCCACCGATCAATTCGATGCACACGGGGCGGAGCATCAGGGCATTGGTGGGAAGGGAGGCAGTGTGATGCGAGCACCGGGGGAAAGGACTGCAATTGGAAGTATGTACATACCACATGTTGATGGGATAATTCCATGGGACGCTGTGCGGCCGCGGTGTCAGAAGGACAAGAACTGGACGAACGGGGGATGACAAAAGGGAGACGTGTTATGGGTGTAGTATCCATGGTCGGCTGGAGCGTGGGAGAGGGAAGGGGGAGGAAGGTAACAGTCGCGCGATCAACGGGGGTCCGAAGGCTCGCACGGATGATACGCAGGGAACGGGTGCATAAATACATGGAAGAGCGAATATATGCGTGCAACACAGAAGTCCATACAAAGAGAAGGGAGGGAACGCACATCTGGCCACAGACCCCGATCGGATCGTGCTTCGTGAATGCCATCTTCGTCTTGTTATCCACCTCGAGGCTCTGCAGCAACGACGGTCAGCCACCAACATCCAACATCCCGACGACAGCGGACCAAACGAAAGCATCACACAACCCATCACAACAACCATGGGAACAAAGAACGAAAACATCAGCCTACACTCCTCCCAGAGATGCAGATGAGCAGCAGGCAGCGACCTGTCTGTCAGATCTACCAGCGTGGTGACCCCCAGCAGCTATCTTTGCCTGGTGACCCCAATCTCCCTGAAAGGAAACTTTGGAGATCTAATTCAACGAGATATCACTCTCAATGTTCCGCCATTTACCGGCGGATCGATAGCCGCAGGTAAGGGCGCATTCATCAAGAGAAAGCTTCTAGTACCGCGCCCACCGAGACAGAATTGTAGCTTAGTGCCATGCGGCGCGCCAGAAGTGGGGTGGATCCCGTCCACGTTCTTCGTGTTGGGCCCCGTGACAGGAAAGCATGGGCACAAAATTGCACTGGAAACATGTCCCAGTGCAGGGCATTCCCGCGCAAAGGAGCATACAGTTCACATCGAAGGCACAAAGCTCACCTGGCCGACAATCTTATCGGCCCATCCGGCGTAGTATCGCAGGCAGGCGACGCTATCGCCAATGTCAAAATCTCTATAAACCACCAAATCACGCGCATACAGTCAGCGTACGGACTTAATACGGCGGAGGTTGCGCGCACCTTGCGACCTTGAGGGGCTTGCCGTTGTTGAGGGTTTCGAGCTCGGCAAGCTCCTGTGCATCGCGCTCGATGAGATCTGCGAGCTTGTTGATGAGACGCGCGCGGTCGATGCCGGTGACGTTCTTGCCCCAGGTGGTCTTGAACGCCGCACGCGCGGCGGCGACTGCAACGTCGATGTCCTTGGCCGAACCTGGATCCGTCCGTCAGCGAGGGGACGGGCACAGAGGCAGCGGAATGCCGAAGGGATACGATCAGACGGGAGTCGATCGTGTCGTGCGTGCTGGCGGTCACCGAGACCGCGAGTGCCGATAGGTGGCCAGGAGACCGTCGATCGCGTTTCGCGGCAGCACGCAAGGTCTGGATCTGGAGCAGGCAGACAGGAGACAGGACGTACCGGCGACGATGGAGCAGATGACCTCTTCAGTGGCGGGGTTAATGCATCTGTGTCGGTGTCAGCGTCAAGATTGTACGGATCGCAGAGAAGGGAGGAGAGGCTCGAGCCAGGACGGTGGAACGGCGGAATCTGCCGACACGCACTCGATGGTCTCCTTCGAGTCGACCGACGGGACGAACTCGTTGTTGATGAAAAGCCCCGTGGGCACGGTCAGCTTCTTGCCTGTCTTGAGCGTAAGTACTACTGGTTTCGCGGACATGATGCTAGCAGTATGGAGCAGGGAAATGCGGGGGTGCAAAAATGGGGAATAAATGCGAATATTTATGCTCGCGCGGAGGGGTTCAGGTTGACGCAGATAGCGACGGGGACGAGTCACTGGCAGAGAGCGAAGACGGGGGCGTATCATGCAGATAGCAGCTGATAGCACGCGTCTGCGCAGAAGCCATACTGTCTTGGAGGAGGGAGAGCGCGTCCTAAGCGCGCGGGACACGAGATAAGGACGGTGTGAGCAGGGTTCTCGACGGGAGACTGGGATGGGCGTCTGGTGCAGACAGCTGCCAGGCCCACGGACACCGCTGGACAAGCGCCTGGACGACGTGCGCCAAAATTGAGTTCCCGTCAAATTGGTCCGCTTGTGATGTCCCCCCTTTGGCCACAATCTCAAAAGACGTCCCCAGACGTCCTATGGCTTTCCGTGCTCCCATCCACCACCATGCCATGCTGCCCTCCGTTGCCGTGATGTCCTCCTCCCCCTCCCGAGCAGCGCTCTCCTGCTCCCCGCAACGCAGGACCCCCCCGCCCCCGCCCATCAACCTCGACGACTGCAAGGGCCCGCCGCGCATCCCGGCCACTCGCTCGAGTGCATCCCCCACCAGCACCTCCAAGGCCAGCACGTCGTTTGTTTTTACCTCGTCCCGCCTTCATCTCGTGCCTGGCTATGCTTCCCATCCACCTGCCCCCTGCTCGCCCATGTCGCCTCTAGCAGACATCGGCAGCACCTCCGCAGCGTCCGCAGGCCAACGGTCTCGCCCTGCTCTCACTCAGCACCAGCTCGCAAAACACTCCGAGGGGGCCATCGACGCGCGCACCATCCTCGGTCCCAACATGCGCGCCGCGGGCTTCGTCCATCTTGCCCAGGCCGTTGCGAGCTCGCCCCATCACCAGGCCCAGCGTACGCCCTCCAGCCCACCTTCGACGCCGAGTGCTGGGCACCCGACACCCACGGATCCCCCGCCGTTCCCACCTATCATGTTCCTTAGTCCCACCGCTGTCACCAAGACGCCTTTGTGGGACTACCAACGAGGCGAGTACGAGCGCGGCGCAGCGTGGCCTATGGGAAGTAAGGAGGTGGCGAGGTTGTCTGGGGTAAATACGAGGCAGACGACTAACGTGGAGAATAGCGTTGAGGGGAGCAGCAGCAGTGCAGCTGATACCGGTACGCGTCCAAAGTTAGGCTCGAAACGTTCCACATCCTCTACAATCGTTTCCTCCTCCTCCACCCTCCTCAGCCCTTCATCAACAATAACAGCATCTGGCTCTCCTTCCGTTTCCTCTTCCGCATCCGTCGAGCCGTCATCATCTCCCCCTTCACCCAAGCTTCCCACGACTTCACCCGGCACGACTCTCAAGCCGTCTCCGGTGTTTGACGCGCCGCGCTCTCCGGAACGCAAGACCAAAGGCAAGGAGCGCGCACTGGAAGAATATCCCTTCCCGCAGACGGGCGTGTCCAAGACGGCTCCGCCGTCACCGAGCACGCCGGCCTCGCCCACGCGCCGCCCCCTCATGGGAGTGCCGTCATTCTCATCCGCTACGCTACTCAGCCATGCTTCACGACGCTCAGGCAAGGAAAGACAAAGAAGCGGTACAAGAGATCAGCCGGACACTTCTTCGCCTCATGAATACGTGCTCAGTCTCTCGGAGCTATGCGTCTCTCCCCCGCCTATGTGGACTGCGACTATGTTTGCCCCAAACAGCAGCAGCAGCAGCAGCTCGCCGTGGCCGATGTCGCGCGCAGCGTCGTCGGGGTCGGGGTCAAGCTGTTCATGGCCGCCGTCGGAGTTACGGGTCAAGCAGGAAGGCGAGGAGACAGTGAAGGGAAACGAGAAGGAGAGGCAGGGCGAGGCGAAGCCGCGGGTGTTCAGGGCACGTGAGCGCGTCGGCGAGCGGGGGCGGGACACGGTAGGACGGACGCAGAAGCAACGTGATCGGCCCGGGCCAGACAAGGAGCCACAGCTGTCCACGTTGAGCTTGCCAAAGAGACCAAGAGTGGTAAGTCGCAATGCGCGTGACGTCATGCTGCGTTTGACTGATCTGTGTTCGTGGCCACCACACAGCAACGGCGGCACTCGTATGGGTTTGCGCACGTGCCCCGCACGAAGACGCAGACGAAGAGCGTCGCGAGCGACCTTGTCAGCGACGCGGAGACGATGGTCGACACTGTCTCGGTGTCGAGCAGGCCTGTGACTGAGCTTGCGGTATGCGCCGAGTAGCGACGCCAGGTACAACACAAAGATCTTGCTCAGTTGACATTTACTCAGCATGCACATCTACACCACACCACACCGAAGCTTTTCTCGCGAAAATGCCCACAGTGCCGCCCTGCGCCTTCCCCGTGCCCTCCTTTGTAGAATGTTGTCCCACATCCTGCTTGCCCTCATGCACGCTCAGTCACCCACATCGCACAGCGCTCGTCTCATTTTCCGCTCCTGCATCTGCATCTGTTTATTCTCGCCTCATTTCATGCATCATTGCATTTCCGCTCGCATCGCTCGAACTCGACTTCGCATCTTTCGTTCGCCTTCAATCATACTTAAGCGCCCTTCACATCCACCTTGCCTGCCACCCACCTTCCATCTTTCGTAAATAGCTCCGCTGCTCTCGATCGAATTATGCACGCACGCACTCTCGGACTATTACCAGTCCCGAACGACGTCCCTTCTCATTGGGTTCATTGGTGTTCGTCCTCTCATCTTCTCGGGTTCACGTGTACGTACCTGGTACCGTCTGTCGCGGGTAATCGTCGTGTCGCAATGTCTAAAGTATTCCCTCTCCTTGGGTTGGCCGTATAGTATCGCCGAAATAGACCGTGCGTTGAGCGGACGTCGTGCCATCCGTATCATCCTCGCTGTATTCCATTCGCACTTCTTCCATATGCAGGCCCTGTCTGCCTGCCGCTTAACGCGCAGCTCTCAATATCCATCCCACCTCTTATCTGCATTCTCTGCGCACGGGCGCTGTGTAGGGATCGTATGTACATCATATATTGATACCATCCATCCATGGAGCCAGTGCGACGCCTGCCGGTCCGAAGCCGCCCCCGACGAGGTGCGGACACCTGCCACCTTTACAGCGCCCCAAGGCGCCTTCGCGTATCCCGCTCCATATTCTGATTCGCCAGCGATGAATTTCAAACTCAACACGCACATTCGTGAATTAGCAGCTCGCGCCGCCGATGATTGGGCAAAGACGGGCCTGATCATGATTACGAGCCGAGGGAGGGTCCAGACCCAAAAAGTCCAGAGCAACGAATCCGAATCGCAGCCGCGCAACTCAGGAGACAGAGATACTTGCAGCGCGTCAAATCAGGCGGACAGAGAGCGGCGCCCACCCTAGCGAAGCGCCACGAGGCGACCCCTCCAGAAGTTCAGAACCAGCGAGAAGCTGAGGACAGCACAGCAAACGCATGAGGGGGCCCATCTCACGCACGACCGAGAAAACTGCGCGCTCACCTCGATTTGCCCGCAGCCCGTGGGCCGTGGGCCCCGTCGTTTCTCATGCCACATGACACATCGTCGGCGCGTACGCCCTCGCAGCCAATCGCAGCGCATCACCGTGGGTCGGACAATCGCTGGCTCGACCAGGTACGTTGCGGATAGAATGAGGATCCAGACTCTGCAGAGCCGCGTATACTGTACGCACGGTCAACGGTGCGAGCGAGAATGGCCCAGGGGGCTCGTCGTGAGGTCGGCTGCAGACCAGCCCCTAACGAAGGCGAAGACGAAGGCACGAATGTATGGCCAGTTCGCTTCCCGAGAGTCGGACGCAAGATAGTTACAGAGATAGCGCAGCGAGCTAGAGCGTCGTCCAGCACATTTGCAGAGAGAACCGAGTGAGAAGTCACACGGAGAGCGGCAACCAGAGAAGGCGAAGATCAACAATTTACTTGTGTTAAAGGCGATGACGGTCCAGACCACGAGAACGCTTCAAAGTTCGCACATCAGAAGAGCGAGGCAGGGACGCACACGGATACGGCAAATGGACTTCCCGCAAGTGCAGGCGTCGCAGTAGCCAACTCGCTAGAGGAGGTCAGCAGACCGCCTGAGCGCCGAGGGGCGATGAGGGGCGATATCGAGGCGTGCGTTAGTGGCGCGAGAGCAGCAATATATTGAACGGACGTGCGAGCAGAATCCGTTCGAACCAGGACAAATGCCACGAGCAGACAGCGTGCTAATACTCGCGTGGACGACGTGAGAGAATGCCGTGGAGCGCTCTCGAGAAGGTTTGCAGAAGCGGCAGATCGGGGCATCCACGATTTTCTCCTCCCAGCTCGGGGGTGGTTAATGTATTGCAATGAAGGCGGTGATCATGGAAGAGGGGATAGCGGATTCGGGGGGAGGAGGACAGCCGGTTCTAATGTCAAGGGTTGCGTGGCAAGGGGGGATCGTGATGAATGAGGATGCACAACCCTTTTGGAAGTTCTGCCAGGGATGGTAAGACAGGCGCCTTTAACAGCCCTCTTCCAAGTGCTCGTATGATGATGAAAGGAATGGGTTAGCTGCTTTACTGACGCCTGTCAGCGATATCACCAGGGACATGCATGAACCACCAATGCTTGTCACAGAATTGCGTTAGTCGGGGGAGCATAAGACTCGGAGCCCGCAAATGCGCCTGCCTTAGAGGACGTCAGTACCTCGAGGAACACCTACACCATGACATAGAGCCATCGATACTATGTGCTGGAAATCATCACGGGACAGATGGAAGACGCTACTCTACCTGGTGTCCGGCCATGATGAACATTCCGGAGTTAGGTGATGAGATCTCACCGAGCATAGATAGCTGCAGACGTTTCGAATCTTCTAATTGAAGGCTCGCCGTAGGCAAATCGGGCACCCCGTAAGCTAGGGAGAGGATTGGTCGAATGAAACATATGACAAGTCTGGTGCGATAGAGGAGGAAGACTATCCGCGACCCAAGGACACCGTCTTCCAAACGGACGAGAGACGATCCCGAGGACATTCGCGCTGAATTCGGTTGGATATGGGAATGCCGAGAGACCAGCCTAGTGACATCAGAGTCGCTATGACATACGAGCGCGCCGAGAAGTTTCGAGAGACGCAGCAGAATGGGGTAAGGCATCAACGCGCACGAACGTGCAGACGGTCTGGGCAATAGAAGCCCACGAAGGCTTCTCGGCAGAGCTTGTCGATCTCTGGGAGAGACAGCGTCAGCAGGTACAATGTAATGAGCAACGCGCCGCCAGCGAGATGGCGCACAATGCACAATTGCATCGTTTGTGAGCGCAGGTCATCGTCCACAACACATTGGACACTTACGTCTTGCCTTACGCCAAGCTTCTTCACATCTCTGCCGATGACGAACGGTGGTCTAACGCCAGATAGCGCAAACCAGACAGCATCAATAGCCCCCACGAGGCCTCGGGCGCGGCGCTGCGGGAAAACATAAGTCACGGGACTGACTCGAGAAGTGGCATAGCGTACCTTGCCGAATCGAAAGCCTCGATTAGAGCAACGGTGCAAACAACCCGACCAATGACGACAACAACTAGCATGAGTGACGCCATGCGGCCTTCCTTCGTCCAAAGATAGGCCCAATACTCTTCAAGCGCGAAATGCCGCAGGAATGGGCTCCACAAGCCAACCCAGGTGACGGACTCGGAGTGCTTGAACCCTAAGAAGTCGGTCTGAGATACTGTTCGCACAATTGAGTGATGCAAGGGCGGAGGCGGTAGATGCCAAGTATAGCTATGTCGAAGAAGGCATCAACGTTGACCGGATGCTATATAGGAGATTGTCATTGCATGGAGACGAAGCTGGATGGACCGCGATGCCGCCCAGAGATGCAGGACCGAGACAGAGCACCTACTCAGTGTGCACTAGCGAGACCAGGGGTGGCGAGACTTAGAGACAGCTATGCTCTATCGCAGCCATGTGTGTCAGGAAGTCGGACAAAGACTTATATATGGTCGCTGTGGCTGGAACCTTTCCGCCGATCGGAAAAGTCTCATGACATCAGTAAGTTAAATACGTCATGATCTTGAGAGTTAAAGGAAGGAAGACCCACCGACAGAGCGTTAGGTGGAATTGGAACGGGCTAGGTGCACTGAAAAGCCCGTTAAGGTCCCGCGAACGTCAGAATCGAAGGGAGCGACGTTCGGGCAGTCCATCAGTGAACCTTGAAGAACATTCGTGAAGTGCGCAAAGCAGGATGCTATTGGCAAGGACATCCAAGGAGACCCGTGGAACAGCAACAGAACATAATCAACAAGCTAACAGCTTTCCCCATGAAACGGTAGAGTGCCTGAGCGGCCAACTCAGAACGCGCCTAAAGGAGGACAACCAGAAGCGGCCCACTGCATATCTACTAGGCGGCCGTTAAGTCCTCGCACATCACAGATGCAAGCCAGAAGTCAAGCATGCAGACTGCTGATGCTCAGAGGCAAGCAGAGGTCCAGAGGAGAGTAGACGCTGGGAGAGAAAGGAGTTGTGGCCACGGTCGCGTGTCGTTGGCAAGTCACGAGCATCGCGATCACGACTGCCGCTTTTGGCAGCCATTGCGCGTCGCCCACTCGTGTACTCGAGACGCGTCACTCTGCCTGCTTGACCACACTCTCATCTTCTCGACATGGTGAGTCGTCTGCGTCGCCGATGGCATTGTAGACTCAACATATGCATCGAGACAGTTTAGAAATACCTACGACTCGGATAACGTCGTGTTCTCGCCGCAGGGACGGCTGCACCAGGTCGAGTATGCCTCTGAAGCAGTGAAGCAGGGTTCTGCAGTCGTAGGGCTGCGATCGAAGACGCACTCCATTCTTCTGGCATTGAAGGTGTGTGCCTACGCGTAAAACTTGCAAAATTCTATGCACATTCGTTCGCGGTTTCGTGCAGCGTTCGCTTGGAGAGCTCGCGTCGTACCAGCAGAAGATGTACCGAATAGACGATCACGTCGGCATTGGGATCGCTGGCCTCACATCCGATGCTCGCGTTCTGAGGTAAGTCTTTGCGACGTTGTACTGGACCTGCACTCATATGCGCGTCGACAGCAACTTCATGCGGCAACAAGCCATGTCCTCACGCATGGTATTCAACCGCCCGATTCCCGTAAACCGTCTCGTCTTTTCCATCGCCGACAGTTCGTTATTGCCTCTGGCCACTTCTCATCCTGCTCTGATGTTGATGTTCTAGAGGCACAAGTTAATACCCAAGAATATGGCCGACGTCCATACGGAGTGGGCTTCCTTGTGGTCGGACAAGACAAGAATGGCCCTCATTTGTACGAGTTTTCTCCGTCCGGAAACTCATACGAATACTATGCCATGTCCATCGGTGCACGGAGCCAGAGCGCAAAAACATATCTCGAGAGGCACTTCGAGAGCTTCATGGATTGTACGCCGATCTTCCCTTCTCATTCCGCAGCTGCACGTCGCTCACGCGGTCATCTCACTATCAGGCGATCTGGAAGACCTCATCCGGCACGGTCTGCACGCGCTCCGTGAGACACTCCAGCAGGACAAGGAGCTCACGATCAGCAACACGTCCATCGGCATCGTCGGGCCTGCCGGCGCGCACGAGAAAGACGTCCCTCCAGAAGGCACATTCCGCATTCTGGAGGGCGAGCCGATCCAGGTATACTTGGACAGTATGCAGCCCAAGACCCACGGCGAGGAGCCCCCGTCCGCAACGGCAACGGAGGCGGAGGCGCCTGCAGCAGACGGTGCCGCACAGCCACCAGCCGGGGGAGATGAAGATGTACAAATGGCAGAGTAGTTTGTGTGTTTCCATGTGCTTGTATCGCCGGACTCAATTCATATTTTCGAGTACGATCGATGGCTCATGAGCAGGGGGGATAGATACCTTATCTACAATACCACACAGCATCTGCCTCGGACTCAGGACTACTTCCCATTCGCCTGCAATGCCTGCCTCCACATTCGCGCGGCAGCGCCAGGTCGTCTGAGCGCCAATAACAGTTGCACCATCGTTGTTAGCAGCAGGACACTGCCTGCTTGATGTGCAGCAGCGAGAGGGATGGGCACGAGGTACAGAAGTGTCGAGATACCGAGGAGCACCTGGATATTTGCCATTGCAAAGGCCGAGATCGCCATACGCCTTGCGAGAGGCGGAAGCACAGCGCGCAGAGCAGGCTTGCGCGTCATGGCGTACAGCCACCATGTAGCTGCATAGGTTGTAATGGCCTGCGGGAACGGTCCATCAGAAACATCGTACGAAAGCGTTATTCTCAAAAGGTCATACCAGGCAGCGGTGGTCGAATTGGACCGTCGTGGGGTTTTCGAAAATGTTTCGCCACCAGATGTCTGAGCCATCGGGCGCTTTTGCATATGCTGTAGAAAACAGCTCATCTTTCGGAGGAGCAAGTCGCCCGCCCATCAGCGGAAACTCGTTGTACAACAGTCCGGCATCAAGCCCAGCGACGAAAGCTCCTACACAAACATATTAGTCACACTTCTCTCTTCAGTAGGTGGAGCAACAAACCTGACAGCGCTGTGATGAAGACCAATGCGGTCAATGCCTTAGAGTATCGCGCAAATCGTTTGACATGGGGATTCTCTAGGATAGTCTTCCACTGTGCCGCATCGCCCTTCAGACCACCCCATTTTCCCTTCTTAGCGTACCTCCAATCATACAGCGCGGCAAGCCCTGTCCAAAACATCCCCGCATACAGGACGAATGCCGTGCCGAGGTGTGCCGCCAGCCTGTACTGCGAGACACGCGGCACCGCGCCCGGGATCTCCATGAGCGAGTCCTCCAAACCCGATTTGACCATGTACCATCCGAGAACGCCCTGCGCACCGATGAGCAGCGCCATGCCGAAGAGTTGCTTTGGCATGGATGCTGAGAGGCGTTTGCGGACAACAAAGTACGTCAAAGGGACGACGAAGGCAATTCCGATGAGACGGCCGAGGACGCGGTGGCCCCATTCCATGTAGAAAATGTCCTTGAACTCATCCACGGTAATGGAGTGGTTCAGCCTGTAATCATTTCACTGAACAGTCAAATTGCTGTGACAGCAGAACTGCATTGTATGACGCACAGCTTAAACTCCGGAGTAGCCTTGTACTTTTCAAACTCCTCGTTCCATTGCGCTTGCGAAAGCGGCGGTAGGATACCAGTAATCGGGCGCCACTCCGTGATACTCAAACCAGATTCGGTCAGGCGAGTAACACCTCCGACGACAATAACCGCAAAGACGAGGACCGAAGAGAAAATCAACCAGCCAGCGACGGGCGGAGGAGACAGGACGGGGAGTTCTGGGGCTACTTGAGCAGCGTTATTTGAGAAAAAGCGAGGGTCGAATGGTGGCCGGCGAGTTGCACGAAGGCTCAGGTTCCTCCCCTGCGTTAGCAGGCTGACACGTCGGAATGCATCCTGTAATGTGCTTGCACGCGTCCAGAGGGTCTGGGGGCTACTGCGAGGTATTTGCCTGAGGAGTGGCTTCGCCGCGATGTTCGTTCCGTGCAGAGCTCGGAAGCACGGCTGCCTCGGGAATGCGGCGTACAACGACCGCGACCCGAAGCTGACGCCACGCGTCCATGCTCCCAACAGCGACATCCCTTACCTTGCCGTCGAAGTGGGCAGCGTGCGTCGTTGAGTAACGGGAAGAGCAGGATTGGGCCGTACGCCGTGGGCAAACTGCACACATCGCGGACGAGAGAGCGGTCGAGCCTCCGACACGAAGGCGCCCAGCGGGTCCTCGATCATGAGCTCGCCCTTCATGTTCTCGGTCGCCCTCGCTCGGCGGATCGCACGCACTCGCGTGCCTCTCTATCTTCGACATTACGCTGCGCCTCCTCCATCAGGGCTCTCGGATGGAGAGCGCACGATATACAGCAAGCTGACGGAGAGGTTCTCCCCATCCGAGCTTGAAGTACAGGATATTTCAGGTAGTGTTCTCCGGAGAGGCTCGCCTTGGACTTCCTGACTCGTGTCTTGAATTACAGGAGGTTGTGGGACATTCTACCACATAGTCATCGCAAGCGAGGCATTTAAGGGAATACCGATGATCAAGCAACACCGGTTGGTCAATGAAACACTCAAGAAGGAGATCGAGGGCATCCATGGCTTGCAGGCAAGTAAATTCAGCGGTCTCAAGACAGTATTCGCTGAATACGGTGCTTCACTAGCTACAAACAAGAACGCCGTGACCGCATCAAGGTAGTTTTGTACGCATATGTGAGCGAGGTATCAGTGCTCCTTCGCAACCGCATCAGACCTACGCTGTAGAAGGCCTCCTCTTCATGCACTTTGTGCCGCTGAGTTAGCGTCGATCAGCACCTCTCTCATTTTCACTCATATGGGTGTTCAAGCTTCAAGTCCTGCTTCTGCAGACTACTGTAGCATATAAAGCAGCGGCTGAAAGTTAAGGCTTGGTTTTAAAATCTGATTTATCGATGCAGAGAACATCTGACTTCAATGATACACGATACTGAGCGGGGAGGGGCCACAGTGTTCTACAACATCAATACAATCGTAAGAGATCCGATACATTCCATTCTCTAATCTCTTTCTCTCAAGAACGCATCTAGCTCGTCATCGAGGTCCTGCTGTGTCTTTCTGGGTCGCTCTCCACCCGTTCGACCACGATCGCGTGCACCACCTCTGTCCCGTCGCCCATACCGCTCTCCCGACCGCCTCCTTCCGTCATCAAGCCCATTATCCCTGTGTGAACGCGCCCGCCGCGGAATCTCGGCCATCATGCGTGATTCAAGCGCCTCTGGTCGTGCACGCATGACCGACGTGCGCTCAAGTAGAGACTTTCCTGAGGTCCCTAGATAGTCGGAACGCATCTTGGACGGGGGCGACGGTGGTGCTTGGGGTTCTTCGTCCTCATTTAAGAATGCGTCGAGTTCTTCGTCCAGCTGAGACTTTTGAATGGCTTCGTCAACTTCGTCTCCTCTTCTTCTCTTTCTTTGCCGCCCATCCTCTCCCTCCTGTCCTAAACCTTCCTCACCAGCATTCTTTCCTGCTTTACTCCCGTATTTTCGGTAGAATTCGCTCTCCTTCTTCGCCCCTCTCTTCTTGACATCCTGACGAGTGGCCCACCGCATTCGTATAGTACCCTTCAACCCTTCGCCCTTACCCAAGCTCTTGTTGATCCTCTCCTCCGGAGGCCAGATAGCGACCGGTATAGGTTTCGCTGTGATTGATCCATCCTCTGCTGAAGGCTCCTCTGCTATGGACTTCGTGAGGTGACGAAACGCGTCGCGCGCAGCTGTCTTGGAGTTAAAGACGAGGATGCAGGTGGTGTCATCGATCCACTCGAGTGCCATAGGGTGGGCGTCGAAATGCGTAGCATATGCGAATATACTTGGGGTAGGAAGGTGTGATACAGGCGTCCCGCGAATGAAGATAGCGTTCTCCCTGTAAAGCGAGTCTAAGTAGACCGTCAGACGCATTGTCACTGAGGCAAAGTATACTGAACGTACCTTCCTCCATCTCAACATCCCCTTCTTCATTCCCTTCTATCGCTTCCTCATCATGTTTCCGCTAATCCGTCGAAGTCAGACCCAGAGTATCCATACCCAACCAATTCACAAGCCGACAACTCTCTCATTAGGCTCCTGCGTGTCGGCCCCGGAGACATTCTACCAGCGCACCTTTCCTAGCCGCGTCCCAGTCGTCTCAGAGAGCAGATATACTTTCGTGTTGCCAATGCGATCGGCGAGCTGGGGGCGACCAGGTTCGATCGGCACTTGTGTAGGAAGTTGTTCCTCGTATGAGATCGTTTCATCATATGAGAGTAGTTCTTGAGGGGGTTCCGAGATGTCCAGAGTGTTTTCCATAGAGTAGTGGTTGCAGAGTCTACGCTTGCTTCAAGGGCTCGAGAGAAAGGATGGTGGCGCGCTTTCAGACGTGCAGGCATCAAATGTCACGTTCTGTTATGGCTGCTTGTCACGCACACTGCAGCTTCAATCCGACTTGTACCTCAAATCTGTTACCCACCTCAACTATGACCGACTCAGCTGGCACACGGCCAACTATTAAGAAGAGCAGAAAGCATGACAAGGAGAAGCGTATGTCTTTATCAAGTTTGCATCTGCTGCAACGTCTCACCTCGCGAACAGCTTGGGATACAGATGACATCAACCAGTGAGCCCTGCCGTCCCAGTTCTCAGCCATACACTCTCTCATGCCCCTGGCAGTGTAAGCAGGCTACTTGACATTTTAGATCTACTCTCCTAAGACCTGGCGCAGTGGGCCGTACAGCCCTTTGGGAAAGAAGACAACAAGGGAGGCACCTTCACGGAGGAGTCCTCTTTCGCCACGCTGTTTCCTAAATACCGGGAGAAATACCTGCGAGAGGTTTGGAGTGCGGTAACTCAAGCGCTGGATGCACATGTACGGGATTCAGACTCTGAACATGTGTATAGGCTGACCGGGCGCGCAGGATATCGCTTGCACGCTGGACCTTATTCATGGATCCATGTCAGTGCGCACGACCAGGAAGACATATGATCCCTATGTTATTTTGAAAGCCCGCGACATGATCAAACTTTTGGCTCGTGGCGTTGCCGTTGGCCAAGCGGCGAAGATTCTGGACGATGATGTGGCTTGCGACATTATCAAGATCGGCAATATCGTACGGAATAAGGAGCGATTCGTGAAGCGGCGACAAAGAATTATAGGGCCGGATGGTAGCACTCTGAAGGTGTGCTAACTTGTCAGTTCTCCTTTTAACAGACTCATGACAAACTACGGCTTCAGGCTATCGAGCTGTTGACTCAATGCTACGTCCTAGTGCAAGGTACCACCGTCAGTGCTATGGGTCCATACAAGGGCCTCAAGGAAGTACGAAACATTGTGTTAGACTGCATGAAAAATATTCACCCAATATACCGGATCAAGGTGAGATTTCAGAGATTGTGATCCATTGGCACTGTTCATACTGTCTCCAGGAGTTCATGATCAAACGTGAACTCGCTAAGGACCCTCAACTTGCAAGCGAGTCCTGGGATCGCTTCTTGCCTAAATTCCGCAAACGTCATCTCAGGACGTCCGAGAAGACTGCGAAGAAGAATGAGCAGTTGCAAGAGAAGAATGAGGCTCGGAAAGCTGCTGGATTGGAACCCATTGGCCCTGGAAGCAAGGAGAAGCCAGCGAAGAAGGTGTATACTCCCTTCCCACCCCCACAGATGCCACGCAAGGTCAGCATAGCAATTCGTCCCTTGTGTGTTCACGATCCGTAGCTTAAGCATCGATCTGCAGATGGATTTGCAATTGGAGTCGGGAGAGTACTTCCTCCAAGCTCACGAGAAACAAGAGCAAGAAGAGCGCAAACGGAAAGAAAAGGTATTGTACTCTATATAAGATGATCTGTTAATGCCATCTCACACCTTCGCAGCAAGAGCAGGCCACCGAAGAACGACGCGCCAAGCGTGCAGAGGCTTTCGTTGCACCTGTGGAGACTGCAGCCCCAACTGTCGAGGAGAAGAGGAAACGACGAAGAGAAAGAGAGTCTGCGAACGCGATGGACGAGGGCAAAAAGCGTAAAAAGCCGAAGAAGATATCCGAGGAAATATCTGGTGACGATACATAATCTAGTCTTGTCATTTTTTCTGTTTGGTGCATTGTTCACCTATTTTGTACATTTTTCTTTGCCAACTTCCATTTCGGGTTGTACCGGCCAATTTTTGTGGCCCTGATCATCTGTGACACTGTGACTCGAAGTGTAACCGGTTCCGTGTGCTGACGTGACTGCTTGCCTTTGTCCTCGACTGCGAGCAAATCGCAGTACCTGGCCGCCATCATTCCTGCTTTCTGCTTTTCGAGCTTTTGACGACGACTTCTTCTACTTTTCAAATCTATTCCGTAGAGTCTCACGATCATGAACAAGAATCCTTTCGTCCCGACGGCGGCATACACCCCGCAGCAACCACCTCTACCACCTGGTCCTCCTCCTCCTCAGCCCACTCAGCCAGACTACGCTGCTTATTGGACGGCGGCAGCAGCGGCGCAACACGTCCAGGCGCCCACTGTTGGTACCTATAATCCGCAGTGGACCGCCGCGCAGCATGCGCAACCCGCTACTGCTCCGCGACCCACCGCTGAGCAATCTGCTTTGTTTGCGAACTATGGATATGGAAACCAGCAAAATTTGGCTTGGCAGCAGCAGCAAAGACAGCCTCAACCGCACTTCCAACCGCCTCCACCCGTCGTACAGCCTCCCCCTCCTCCCCCTCCTCAGCCAGCTTACAATCCGTATCAACCACAAGCAGGAGCTTATCAACAGCCTTACGTTCCTCAGGGCGGTCCTGCGCCACAGCAAGTTCCTCAGACGCCATATCAGCCACAAGTCGCTCCCCAGCCATTCCAGCAACAACAGCAGCAACAGTTTTATCATCCCCAGCAGCAGCAGCAGCAAAGGCCCAACAATCGCAACATTCATCACGCCTCGCCTCAGCAACTTCCGCCTGCCAAGCGCCAGCGGTTCGATGGCCCTAGTCAGCACCGTGGCCCTCCTCCTCCCCAGCCTCAGTTTCAGCCTCCCCCACCTCCGCCCATGCAACAAGGCGGAGGCATGAACATGTTCAATCAGAATCAAGGGCAAGGTTTTGGTCGCGGAGGAGGACCGGTAATGAGTCAGATGCAGATGGGAGGTGGTCGGGGCGGTTATGGTGGGGGACGCGGTGGGAACAATATGGGCGGAAGAGGCAGAGGTGCGCCGATGGGAATGAACAGAGGTGGTAATCGTGGCAGAGGAAGTTACAACAACCTGGGTGGTCGAGGAGGGGGGATGATACAGAGTGGAGGAAGCTTCAGAGGACACGGTCCCACCAGGGGATTTGGGAATAGAGACAATCGGCGAGGTGGGTCGTTCAATGCTGGAGGTCAAGGATACTCGCACGGCTACCAGCAACAGCATCAGCAGCAACACCACCACCATCAGCACAACTATCAGAATAACTCCTTCCGTGGTCGCAATCAGAGCTTCTCCCAGTCCAGCAGGGGAAGTCGTCATGATTCGGGTCCTGCGCATAGCAGCAGAGACAATGTCAATGCAATGTCCGCAGGATTCTCCACTGGTAAGAAAGATGAGAATAGGCGGACACTGACAGATTTCAAGATTATTGGGCTGGAGATGCCGGAGCTGTCTTGGAGCTGGGGTGTCTCCAAATCGGAGTCTACGGATGTGACGGTCAAGAAGGAGAAGACCGAGTCTGCTGTTCCATCTGACAGTGCTTCTAACCCTCAGACTCCCGCGTCTCCTGCCAAATCTGAGGCTATTCCAAGCGGCAGTGATGCTACTGTTACAGCAACAGCTGTAGGGGAGGTGCCGCCCGCTGCTGAAGGTGCCCCCGTAAAGACGGAGCCGATCGCTCTTTTGCCGCCCCCGCCTTCTCGCATCCGCATTTATTTCCACACGCCCGTGACTGCTGATGATTCTCATCCGATTCCTTCCCAAACCTCTTATTCTCTTGGCCAGTCCTCTACTACGAGGAAGGGGAAGCGTAAAAAGCTGGAGGATGATGATGGCGACGTGGAAGATGGTCGCGGCCCCCCTCCCCCGCCTCCTCACTCGTCTGATATGGCAAATGAGCATGCCGATGCTAGTGTGGCTCCTAGCATGGATTATGATGGGACTGATACCGCCGTTGGCCGTGACAGTGTCGCTCCTAGCGTAGCGGAGACGACTAGCGAAGCGGACTGGCTGATGGCTGCCATCGGCGGTGAGGAAGGAGAAGGAGAGGAAGGGGATCATGATAATGCAAACGGGGCAGAACAGTACCACGATGCTGATGCCGAGGGTGAATTTGGTAAGCCTCCTACTCCTCGATCGAGCTCGTGCACCTGCGAACGCGCACCTCGTTCGAACGAATGCGTTCGCGCCACTGATACACGTTTTCTCAAGAAGGCAATGGATATGATGGCGTGCAAGGGGAGGGTCAGGACGAGTATCATACGCTGGGTGATGAGGATGCCCATGGCTCTGTTGATGAGCAGCATGACCAAAGCGCCTCGACTGCGGGACATGCTGAGCTGCTCGTTAATCCCAACGGCGCTGAAGGTGTCAACACCTCAGAGCATCCTTCTATGGCCGATGTTCCAGATGCTGCAGCAGGGGGCACCCCTCACTACGAGAGTGGTTCGGTAGCTGGACCCGCTGGTCAAGCCGTGCCCGAGGCTGACTCCGACAGCAATCAGAACGCTTACCTCTCTGCGCCTGCCGAATCGTCTGCTGTTCCTGATGTTTCTGCTGCTCCTTTGGCTTCTCCTCCTGTTGCATCTGCTCACACTTCATCCAATGGCGACGTTCAGGCCCCCGTTACAAACAGCACACATGCAAAGCCGTTGCAGGCGGAAGACTCCATCGCTTCTACAGTGCCCGATACGGGCAACAAGGACCTCGCTTACGCGTCGTTCAATGCCGCTGTCATTGATGAGGAAGAGCAGCACGATGTCAACCAACTCCTGCAGGAGCCTACGCAGCTTGAAGAGCCTCAGGACGAGCAAAATGAATCTGACGCTGCCGCAGGTAATGCGGTTGACTCTTCCGCTTACGGCGAGCCGTCCAATGTTCAAGCTGCCGGAAAGCTTGGCAAGACCGCATCAGCAAACCGTCTCTCTGTCGCTTACGCTTCAGGAACGCGGAGAATGGTTATCGATGCGGAAATCGTCGACAAGCTGAAGGTCATTAGGGCAGACGGCCGTATCGAGGTTCTCATGAATGTCGATAAGGAGGACGCTACAACCTACAAGGGTATACTCGTGAGTATAATCACCGTTGAACAATCCAAATTCGGACTGAAGAATGTCAATAACTTTAGATGGAGACCTACTCGGAAACGACAGCCTCTTATATCCCTCTTGAAATGCCAGAAATTCCAGAGGCAGACCCCACTGTCCCTCCTTTCTCCAAAGTCGCGCTTCCATCGAAGATGACCCTGATTGCCTACCTCGACCGAGACCGCCCCTTCTCCGAACCGCGCTGGGTGAAGACCGGCGACGTGCAGGAATGGCTGAAAAGCATGTTCGGACGAATGTTCTGGGTAGCTGGCGACGCAGCCGAAGGCTGGGAAAAGAAGATCGAGGTCGTCGATCCCGATCCGGTACGCATATCTCGTCCTCAGTGCTATCGCAAACATCCTGACTTGGAGGCCCATGAAAGGCACCGACGATTTGGACGATCCTCGAGGCGTGGGCGCAGAACTCGAATGTAGGGCAGACGAGCGAACGACAACGCTTCCTGCGCACACACATGACCGAGACGGACAACATCCTCGAGATCCTCCTTCGGCTCGTGCGCGGAGAGCGCTCGGGGCCCGCACACCCCGCACCGACGCCCGCGCTCGCGCAGCCACACGTCGCGGGCCCGCTGCTCGGCGCTCTGTCGCCGGGCGCTGCGCACGGCGCGCAGCAGACGCACGTATCGCTTGCCGTGCTGGCCATCTTTAGGATCGCGGTCGAATATGCGAAGCGTGCTGACCCCGGGAACGGGAAACATGAGGTGGAGGAACGCGCGGGCGATGTTATCCGATCGCTCCCGTCGCACTTGCTGTACAAAAGCCTGGACGGGATATTCAAGGAGTGGAAGGTGGAGAAGAAGGGTGGGCGATGAGCGATGAGCCTTCTCCTCGTGTGTATACGAGCAAGCGGGAATGTGGGAGGGCGGACGGACGGATCGTGCAGAGTGGGCGTTTTGCGCTGTTTTTTTTGCTTGTGCTGTCGGTGTCTTGCTTCAAGGAATTGCTCTGGTATGATGTCCTGCCTGCCTGCCTGCCTGCTTCGATCGCGGCCATGCATGATATGTCTGCGCGTTCTTGCTGAAATGTAACGTAGTACTTGCTTTGAAGTAATCTTTACTGTCAGGGCCATTACCCTGACCTTACCCTTAGTGCAATGTTTTCGGAGTGTCGTGTCCTAAAAGTGAACGTCCTCATTTTGACAGTCCCAAAATCCGGCACCACTCGAAATGGATGTTCTCCGACACAGCTCCGCCATTATTCTCAGCTCCAATGGACCTTCTGTATAATTCTCGTTCTGGCAGCCACACGCAATGTCGAAAATCTGAACAGGCAGCCTCGGCCGTAATACTCGCACGTACATTGCATGATTTTTGAACGCGGTATGTGGTCAGACGGGAAAGACGTGAATTGCATCAATGTTGCAATGGCATTGTGGAGCCACTGGATGAGAGCTGTGTCCCTTGCCCGAGCACGTCCGACCGCAATATCTATAAGCACTAGTGTAATACAAGCCTACAGTACAGCGTGAACGACCGAAAACTCTAGAGGAGGCGCGCGGTGGAATCAATTAGGGGGTAACATCGCGGAGACAGCAACGAGGACACGGAATAAGTCACAGGCACGGACAAAAAAAAAGAAAACCACACGCCAACAGAGGCATCGGGAGATATGGAGAGGAAGAGAGAGAGAGAGAGGAAGAAACCCATAGTTCGAGCGTAAGACATAAGGCTGGCATAAGCATGAGAATCATACCGTCGGTCCCCCCACCTCCCCATACCCTTCCGACATTCAACATCAATCGCAGTCATCACTGTCATAATCAGATCATAGGCGCATCATCCCTGGTCCCGCTCCACTCACTGGCGACCCTCAAAGATCTCCTTGATCCGCCCAAAGAAGCTCATCCGCTTCTTCCTCTGTGCGCCCGAGCCCTCATTGACCGCGCGCACCGCAGGCGACTCGGGCTTCTCCGGCGCCGCGCCCTCCGCCGCATTCTCCGGAATACTATCCTTCGCGGTCGCGGGCCCCGCCTCCGCGCCCGCGCCCGCGCCAAACTCCGACGTGTTCGCAGTCGTATTAGTAGCCGAAGTCTGCGTGGTGTCGCTCGCGACGCTCCGCCGCGAGATCGAGCGCGCCGACGCGGACAGAGACGGGAAGCGCATACGCGGCGATGTGACTCCCTTCGCCTTCTCCTTCGAGGGCGTCGCGGGCGTCGCATTGCCGTTCGTCGTAGCGGGGGGCGCAGGCACGGGCGTCCCAGGCGTGGGCGTCTCCGTGCCCGCCCCGCTCAGCATCGCACTCGGAGCCGTGCTGGTCGCCGCGCCCGATGTGGGCGCATACAGCGTGCGCGTGCTGGCATCCCCCGCCTCGCCCTCGCCCGTCGGCGCGATCACCGCCGCGTCATGTTCCGTGTGCGCTGCGTCTCCGGATGGCTGGGCGTCCAGTGCTGCGAGCGTCGGCGCGGTGGCGCCGTTCATCATCGCCGCACGCACGTCTGCGCCCTCCTCGGGCGTGCGGGAACGCTCCTCCTCCGCGGTGCCATCCACGCCGGCGTGGCCGCTCGGCGAGTGCGTCGATGGCGGCTCAATGTCATTGCTGTACTCCCCCGAGGGCTCGATAGCCTCAGCAGCCTCATTAGTCTCTGCGAACTCTTGCGGTTCGCCCTTGGCGATGGTGGTGCTGACCGTGGGAGGCTCAAGCGGAAGAACGTGTACGGGTACTTCGGGAGCGAGATGTGGGTTGGAAGTCTCGGCGGGCGAGAGGAGCAACTCGGGGGCGGCAAGGTTCGACTGCGGTGCGGATGTCGGCTCCTGGACAGGGGCAGACGTGGGCGCCTCGCTTGCTGGAAGGGGGGTTGGCTGTACCAAAGTTGGCTCGGGGACAGGCACGGGAGATTGCGGCGCCTGCTCAGTCGTCCACATCGCGACTGCAGCCGCGCCTAGGGTCCCCAACGTTCCCGCGTGAATGGGGGCAGCGCCCTCAGTCGCGGCCTTTATCGGTGCAGTCGTGGAGGTCACAATTGGATCAGTAACTGTAGCGGCAGTGCCGTTGATGGTCTTTGCCACGCTGGGGTGCGGGGGAGCGACGTAGACGTTGTTGACGTTGCCGCTGGCGTCAGTCTCGGTGGGCTGGTCGTTGGCTATAGTCCAAGTGCCGTCGACGATGAACTTGTAGATCGTTTTCTCGCCCCAGGGCACATGGGCGGTGCCGCTGAAGCCTGTGGTTGTTTTGGTGAGGTGGCAGGAGGCGGTCCACTGCGGCGGCGTTAGTCAGGCTGGAGTGCGATAGGGCGATGTCGCACGTACCGCATCAAAGGAGCCCGTCAGGACGACCGACTGGGCATCGGTATGGGGCCTGCGGTGGGTGGGTGAGTACAGCTTCGAGATGCGGTGAGCTGGGAGGGGCGTACCATGAAAAGACGGCAGCGTGCAGATCTGAGGTAGTCATGGCTGTAGGACGATACAGATACAGTAGGAGGTGGAAAGAGAGAAACAAAGGGCTAGCACAGCGCCTGGGGGAATCTAGTGGTACAGGATTAGACTGGGAAGAGACCACGTCAACGTCGAGAGAGGAGAGCGATGGGCGGGCGCGAATGAATGATGTGAGGAGGTACGGGCGGCTGGGCTCGGCCGAGATCCTGTCGATCACCGGCAAGTGAATCGCTTACGTTGCGAGATCACAATCGGGCGATAAGAGACAGGAGGAGGAGCAGCGCGTATTCAAACGGGGGGAAGACGTCTTATATACCACCGGATGTCGGCTGGGTACGTGACTACGCGCAATTCAATTCAGCGCGCGGCGCTCTAATCCCCTCTTCCGGACGCATGCGCTACCGCAGGAGCCTATCTTACTGCTCGCTGCAGCGCGCGGTATTTTGGGTTCACCAATTCTTCCGGACGAATGGTTTTAACGTTTATTCTGTCGTCATCGCATGCTGACTCATTCTACATGGCGCCTTTGAATGCAAAGTCCACCTTGAACCCATGCTTGCATTCAGACGCTCGGGCCATACATCGAGTACGAACCTCGTCCCCTGCCTGTGCTCTGAAATCTTCTATTACATTCACACTCATGGTATCCGAGCCCTAAAAATTTGAAACGGCAGGCAATGCACGCCTTTTGTCGAGCCTGATGCCAATGATAAGACCCACTGAATGGCTGGTCGAAGCGATCCAGCGGAAGTGATACCACGCGTTGCTGCATCGATTACCCAATCCAAGCGACAGCTCTTCCTGATTTAGCAGCGTCCGCCATCAATGCATGCATCAACGATCGACCTCGAGGCAAATCGACCGACACGCGGCCACACGTTCGCCTTTCCTGTTTCTTCCATCATCTGCTCAGAGCCCACGTTCGAACTTTGTGCATCTGGTTCGTACACACGCGTTGGCTACTTTCCGTCCTCTCGGAGGATTCTGCGCGTCATATCAGTCCAGATCTCTGCACCTTGGAGGCGGCCGATCGCCATCGATCACAGCGCCGAGAGAGTGGTGATAACGTGTAAGCTTGGGGGCCTTAGACAGGGATCCACACCGCAGACATGAAGCGATTTGCACACGTGGCAAATGCTTAGCAAATGTCGACAGGTTTTTTGCCTTTGTGATCTCAATTTGCTATGGTTCCTTCCCACATTCCGTATTAAGTATTTGCATATAATATGTTGGAGGCAGAAATTTAAATCATATATTTTAAGAAATGACACCATTTTCAAACTCACCAAATACATTTAGAATTTGAGTGCTGTTGAATGTAATCATACATTTTTGAATTCCAAACCATCACATATATAAAATACCCAGTAGCAGACAACGGTGTAATTATGCCTACATTCTACTTCCCTACTGAAGTCATTCTAACCAAGATTACTAGAATGAAAGTCTTTTGTAATTACACCTTCATCTGCTACTGGGTATTTTATACATGTGATGGTTTGGAATTCAAAAATGTATGATTACATTCAACAGCACTCAAATTCTAAATGTATTTGGTGAGTTTGAAAATGGTGTCATTTCTTAAAATATATGATTTAAATTTCTGCCTCCAACATATTATATACAAATACTTAATACGGAATGTGGGAAGGAACCATAGCAAATTGAGATCACAAAGGCAAAAAACCTGTCGACATTTGCTAAGCATTTGCCACGTGTGCAAATCGCTTCATGTCTGCGGTGCCAGAGTGGCAAAATTATCTTCGGAGAATCACTACATTTTCTTGATAGTAAATTGCCATCTATACATGATCCCATTCAACAGTTTCCATAGTGCATGCTACCCAGGGCTTCCCTTTCCTTCTCTATAGGATATGTATGATGTGATCGAAAGTATCTTGCCCCATTCTAAGTGTCTCACTTGATCATTCCATACTATACCCACACATAACAGTACAAGCACACCTAATTGTATGTCAAAAATTCATGGTCTGGCCATTTCATTTCAGTAACTGGTTGTATACATGTGAGCCATTGATAGGTGAATGCGTTTGATGAGACCCGGCATCGCCAACTTCTTGGCGCCTGAGATCGACTGAACTCGCCAGAACTCGCCCCTCGAACTAAGAATTGAGCACGCCTAATGCCTGTCAGCTCCTCCTTTGATCCTGCGCTCGAGGAGAAGCTCGACGCACTCGACCCTCTCCGCCATCTGCGCAACAACGACGTGGACGTGGACATCGTCCCGGCGCAGCCGCCATCCATCATCAATCAGACTACCCAGCTTGTCTTTCCCACTTCCCGGCTTGACTTGAAGAACTCTCATCATGCGGAAGCGGACATGCGCACACCAGAGGATATCGTGATCAACCTTTCAGTGGACGCGTCGCCGGGATGTGGTGGGATCGCGTGGCCAGCTGGGGAGGTGTGCATCGCGTCTTCTCATCTGTGCAATACCTTGCTTCGGCCGGACTGCTCCCATGATTATCGCGAGCATGTTTCACGCGCTGACACGCACCACCCGCTACAATAGGTCCTTTCCCGCTACCTCGCACGACGCGGCTCATTACGCGGACGCGTCGCTCTCGAGCTCGGAAGCGGCACCGGTCTCGTAGGGCTCGTTGCGGGTATTCTCGGTGCAGACGTCTGGATCACCGACCAAGCGTGCGTCCCCTTCCAACCGTACCATCATCTCCTTGGTTGACACGTCCCACCTCTCTTCCCTCATGCATACCACTTTCGACGCATTCTATCCACGCGCCTAGTCCACTCCTGCCTATCATGACCAGCAACGTTGCGCTCAACGGCTTATCCTCGCGCGTGCGCATCGCAGAGCTCAACTGGTCTGCACCATTTTCTTCTCTGGACCCCTCGTGTCCCCGCAGCCCGCTGAGCATGCATGGATAGCACAGGGGTACACCGCTCCCCGCAGACTTGCCGGCGCCAGACCTCGTCCTCGCGGCGGACTGCGTGTACTTCGAGCCGGCATTCCCACTGCTCGTAGGCACGCTTGCGGAGCTGGTGCCGAAGGAAGGGAAGGACGTAGAGGTGCTGTTTTGCTATAAGAAGCGAAGGAAGGTGAGTTGTACCATGGATGCAGTTCTACGTCTATGCTTATGCTCTGTTGTACTTTAGGCAGACAAACGGTTCTTCACGCTCTTGAAGAAAGAGTTTACCTGGACGGAAGTGTGTGCGCTCGTTCCTCTTCTCCATCCATTACCTCACCAAGCACTCCACCGTCTCTATTTAATTTTCCACGCTGGCTAACCTATCGACCGCCCTGACGAATATCGAAAATCTCATTGCCTTCACGCGGATCGTACAGGTCACGGACGACCCCGACCATGCAGTCTACTCACGCGAGGCAATCTCGCTCCTCCGGTTGACGCGGAGACGGTAGCAGTGCGCCGGGTCCTGTCCGCAGCCTTTTCGTCTTAGCTCATATGAGCCGTCACAAATTGGCGCATGAGATCTGTGAGATCGAGCGCTGTCAGGATGTGGTGATGATTCTGGTGCGTACGTATCTGGTCATAATCGATGCCGAGATTGACTAGCCACGTTTTCCTCGGGAGAATTAGTGGCTGGTATTGAGCGGGAACGTCTCGCGAGGATTACATATACTGATTTGTCCATGCACGTCCGACGATATATGATAGCGAATTCGTGGCTAGCTTCCCGCTCCCGATCCGTCTTTCAGTTCATTGGGTCTTTGATCCGCAAATCCTTGGCCGACAGCCCATATACAGTACATAACACCCAACAGCGAATCACCACGTCAGATCACATTCAAACGGTCTGATCGCACACCAATACGGCTGCAGCGGGATCGAATTCACCCCACGCTGCTGCATGCGGAACGACACGTCGTGCAGCCGGGGTAGGGCCGATGTCAAGTTGCCCCCGGGCCCGCTCCAGAAGACCTCCGCGGAGGACGCGGCGCGCGGCCACACGATGGGGTCCAGGTTCGACGGGCTGGATTGCTCCGTCCAGAGGTTCTGTTGGCCTATGTATGCATGCGTGTCATGAGGAGGCTGGTGTGAGAGATTGATGGAGGTGCTTACCGCCCATGATGAGTGGGTATTGGTCTGAGGTGAGGTTCGCGAGGGGGTCGAAGGTGTATGTGTATTGCCACGTCTTGAAGGGGTCGCACCAGCTGTTTCTAAGGAGATGCGAGAAGGTATGGGCGGCGAATCGACAACGCAATGACTTGGACGAACCCATCTGGATCATCGCCGATCCACTCGCCGGCACCGCAGTCCTGTGGAACGTTTGAATATCGAACATGCTCAGCCTGAGCGTGAGTGACACTGACGAGGTACAGATAGTTGGACGCCGCGTGGATCACTCTGAAGCCCTTCTCTGCTACAGCTTTCACGTCGTCCGAAGAGATCCATACTCTATAAGTTGATCGCAGAGTTCAGTGTTGGTGCATTCGGTGAGAGAGCCACTCACAAGACGAGAGTCTCATTTGACAAAGTCAGGTTGTAGTCGAGGACCATCTCTGCGTGCCGCTTATCAACATCCCTGGCTGCATCCAAAACAAACCGCACCTACCTTCCCAAACGGCAGGCGTCTTCCCCGCTGCAATCAGCGCAGCATGGTTGCCAGCGACAAAGTCGCTCAGCGCATCGTTGAATGACCGGCCGGTGCTGTTGAGGTCGTACTGTGTCTCGGGGTCCTGTTCGTAGCAGTACGCATTCACCTCATCTCCGCCCGTGCTGATTATAGTGGACGGGAACAGCTTCGCGACCTCCGCAAAGAGCCCTGCCGTCCAGTTGGCGACGGTGGCGTTCGCGAAACGTAGCTGGCCAGAGGGCGGTTCTGCCAAACACAAACACGTCTTAGGCGATGAGGTGCTCAGGCGGAACGAGAAAGTCGGCGTACCAGCGGCATAGTCGGCCCAAGGACGAGCCTGGTTGCACGCGACGAAATTCGGGTGTGCGTCTGCAATGGCAGCGGTATGCCCGGGGGTGTCGATCTCGACCAGCACGTCGATGCCCCTCTGCGATGCTCCAGATCAAAATGACTCCGCATGAGGGACCATGATGACTGCACATACGGCTCCGGCATATGACACTATGGTCTCGATATCGCTGATGCTATAGACCATTTGTGGCGAATAGGCGCCGTACGCGGCGAGCTCTGTGTACCCAGGCACTGTGAGTGGGAAGCTCTGGCTATCGACGACGTGCCAATGGAATTGGTTGATCTTGGAGCACTCAGGATGGAATTTGCGTGGTCAAAGTCGGGCGCGTACCTTTACCCAGCTCATCGCATCCAGGGTTCGCAAGATGTCGGATACCGGGAAACTGTGTTTTGTGAGATTGCTTTCCTCCTGAAAGGCGAGATCTGCTCACTAGTTCCGCGCCGTGTCCAAGAGAAGCCCTCGGTAAGGCTAGGGATGCATCATTTAGCAATATCAGCCCCGGATCATGTGAATAGCACTCGCATATGCAGGAGAGTCTTCAATTTGCAGGGGCGCGTTCAACGCATAGATGGTGCCATCGTACTCATACCACAGTTGACCAAAAGTCGTCAAGCCTCGAAAGAGCCCCAACGTCAAACTAGCAGTGATTGTCGCGGCGGAACCATTGGAAGGAATCGCCATGCTGTAGCTCTCATCTCGCTCTGCGAGTGTTTTCTGCGCCTCGGCAGTAATGGAGAGCACAGTCGACCCTGGCTCCAGCGATAGTATTAGCTCCGATAGGTACGCTGCCGTCTCGAACGTGCTGACATCTCCCGCCCCGCGATCCACGACGAGCCTTCCCAGGTCGTCAGTGAAGAGATAGGTCTGAGTCCTCGCGATCGCCTTGAGCAAGTCTGGAGGAGGATCGGCTATACTGGACGAGAGAGAGATTCTGAACGTGTCGGCAAGACGCAGGGCATCTGTGCCTTCCTCGATGCTGCGAGGGAGCGGCCAGAGCGCGCCGACGTGAACGACGGCCGCGAGGACAGATGCTGCACAGAGAATGGCAGCTCGACCGAGCCTGGGTGACATGCTTTCAAGTGCAGGGCAGCCGACGTCCCCTCGCACGAACCTCGTATAAATAGGCTCACGGATGCTTCTTGAGCGCCCCAAATCGGCAAGCTCGAGAAGGGTCCTCCCATCTCGTGTCCTTGCACGCCGGCTGCTTTGATAGAGATAGCGGTAACGTCGTCGGACCGCGTGACTTGGGTCCCACAGTTTGAGAATAGCTTCCTATCATCTTGCCTCCGATATAGATTCCGTGATGGCCTATGCAGGTTCATGCTTCGGGTTTTGACAGAGATACAGTAAGCACAAGGTGAGTGCTGAAGAAGCACTTGAAAGGTACCATAAATCCAAGACATTTCCAATTTCTGCATTCGCCCGAATGGTTGATCTTTCTCTAGCCTCGAGTCAAAATCAAGAAGGAGTTCCAATTTGATTACAACAGATCGGTATTTACCTGTTCCAATTCATGCTTAGTGGCCGCTGCGTGCGCTTCGCCCGTCTCTTCCGTGTAGCTGAAGAGCTCAGATCTCAGACCCAATGCCTCTGTATCACTGATCGGATCGTTCTCTCTTCCGCGCAGGTTTCTTGCTTTGTGTCGGTGGCACAGAACGGATGTGCGATTCCTTGCGAGAAGACACTGATCAAAACTCGGCATCGTAGGCGATGCATTCCATTGTCCCGACACCAATCACCTGTTTGCCGGCGTAATCATGGTTCGAAGCACTCGCTCAACATGAAAAATGTGACGCGGAGATCGCGACAGGACAAGGAATGATGTCAGAGATCAAAAGAAAATGAACATATATTACTGAAAATGCGATACGCTTGCTCAACCGGAATACTCCTCCTTGCGTAAGGACTTCCAGACTCCCATCTTGCTCCGCATGCGCTGGAAATTAACACGCTGGAGGGGTTCGGTGAAAGCATCTGCAAGGTTGTCATGGGTGTTGACATAATGAACGGCGATATGGCCAGCATCGACATGTTTACGAATGAGATGATGTTTGAGATCAATGTGTTTAACACGATCGTCAAAAGCGGGATTCTCGGTAAGGCGCACGGCCCCTAAATTGTCACAGTGGAGAGGGGTAGCACCATCCTGAGGAAAATGAAGTCCTTCAAGGAGGAGGCGGAGCCACAAGCCATCCTTGCAAGATTCTGCCGCCGCGATATATTCCGCCTCAGTGGGTGTTAGCGCAACAGTTTCCTGCTTGCGAGCACACCACGAGATAACGCCAGAGCCCAGAGACCAGCAGTAACCGGAAATAGAGCGACGTGTGTCGAGACAGTTGGCATGGTCAGCATCCGAGTAACCTAAGAGTGTCGCAATATGATCGCCTCCAAGGAATAACTTGTAATCACGAGTACCCTTGAGGTAGAGAACTACACGTTTTGCAGCCTCCCAATGAGCATCACCATGGCAATCCAAAAATTGGCTCAACTGTTGGACGGCGAAGGCAATGTCGGGGCGAGTGGCAATGGACAAATAGAGCAAGCAGCCGACAAGCTGACGATATGGATGACGAGCAGCGGCAGCCATGGCCTCAGCAGTGGTCGGAGAATGCTCGAGGCGGGAAAGGCGGGACCCAGGGTCCATTGGCGTGGTGACTGGGTGAGCATCTTGGAGACGGAAGTCAGTGACAATCTTGTCAATGAGCGCGGTCTGAGAGAGAGCCACGGTGCGAGATGCACGGTCACGATCGATGGCGATGGCGATGCCGAATTGTGCTTCGTCCAGGTCGGAGATATTCCATAGCTCGCGAAGCTCCCGTTTGAAAGACTCAGCAGCAGCCTTCGTACTCGTGATAAGAGCGAAGTTGTCGACATGAATTCCAGTCATCGCGATGCCCTCGTAAGTATGACGGTAGTAGATGCTGTTCTCATATGGGAGGCGAGTGAAGCCAATGGCACGGAGACGGGCGTCCATAGTATGATTCCAGGCACGATCACCTTCTTTCATACCATACAGACCCTTTCGCAGCTTCCAAACCCAATCCTCCTTGCCATGCTCCTCAAAGCCCGGCGGTTGCTCCATGTAGCACACTTCATGCTCTGAAAGCAAGCCATACAAGAAGGCAGTCTTGACATCAATCTGCTGGATTTCCCAATCCAAGGCAGCACCAAGATGGAGCAAGACGCGCAAGGACTGCATGCGCATGGTAGGAGAGGAGGTGTGAAAAGGGTCCTGCATGAATACAGCCTCATATCCTTTACAGATCCAACGAGTTTTGAACCGAACAGGCTGAAAGAACTGGTTGCGTTTAAGTACAAAGACTGGACGCCCCTTCATAATGCGACGGCCTGCGGGAACGCTTGATCGAGGAATGAGCTCATAGACGCCAAGGTCATAGATGCTTTTTAACTCCTCCTCGAGGGCAGCGCGCCAGTGATCAGCATAGGGGGAATCCAGGGCCTCACGTGGCGTCTTGGGATCACCAGGGTAGAGAGGATCAATATCCAGGACACCCTCCGCGGACAGCGCAGCGAGAATGTCGTCGGTCTCAGGAACGGAAGCGAGCAGCTTATCGACTTCAGAAATGGGCTCGAGCACAGGAGGTGAAGGGACAGAGGATGGCGTGGGGGAAACAGCGACAACGTCGGGGACAACCTCAATGGGAAGAGAGGGAACAATATGGGCAGTACAAATTCTGAAACCCGCAACGTTAGAGTCGCACGTAGATGCAGGCACGGGGGAGGTAGACACATTGGGGGGAGCAGTGGAAAGGAAGAAAGCGTGACCCGTAGCAGCATCGACGATGAAAGCACGGCCAAAGTTGTCCTTAAGAATAGTACTCCCGGAAGAAGAGGATGACGTGGCGGCAAGGGCCTTACCCTTCTCCTTTCGTGCCTTCTTACATGCCGGGATCTCCTCGCGCTTGCCCTCCAAAGGTCCACCTGGCTGCCAACAATCGGCAAATTCATGTCCCGCTCGGCCACGCTTCGGGTTAGAGTTATTAGAAGATGCATCGCGGCCAGACGCCTTGGCGAGCATAGCATCAGCAGTAGGGCCCGCAGTGCCGTCAATAAGACGTTGCTCGAGATCGAGACGCGCGATGATGTCGGCAGAGCTATACGGCTCAGTGCGATTGAGTTTAGCGAGTTCCGTGCCAACCTGGGATTGGACAGAGGAAAGCTCGCCAGTCATAGCATGAAGGAGGCCAAGGCAAGTGAGTGCATCCGCATCAGGCAAACCGACAGCAAAGATACGATCGACGAGATCTTGGATCTTCTCGACAGTGGCGGAAAGGCGTTCAGAGTGGGAGAAGCGAAGGTTCAGGAGCTCCTGCAGCAGAAGGACCTGAGTAGATGTGCCTTCCTTCTGGTGCCTGATGCGAAGCGCTGTCCAAGCGTGCTTTGCTGAGGTATAGTTTCCGTTGTCCAAGAAACGTTTCTCCTCCTTGGCACACATACGACCAATGTATGCACGGGCAGTCTTGTCATTCTTGTCCCAGTTCGCCGCACTAGCAGGATCGACGGAGGGATCGGGTCGCGCGACGTTGCCGAGAAGGTAATCGTCGAGGTCAATCATCGCTAATGTCTCGAGGATGCTAGAACGCCAAGTAGCGTAGTTGCTTTTCGCTCGATCCAACGGCTCTTCGCAAGTGAAGAGTGCAGACGGAATGATGATCCGTTGGATAGGGGGAATAACAGGCGCCGGCGTAGCCGTAGTTTCCTTCCGAATGGAAGTCATCGTCGAGCTATCTGGAGAGGAAGAAGCACTGCCGCTGGAGGCAGAGCCACCAGTACCAGAACGGGATCGCCCACCGGACGATTTCGCCTGAGGGGGCTTGGGAGGATTTACCATCGCGACAAATATAACGCGAAGCGACAGTGATGTGAGAAAAGGATGCGCACTTGTACGTGCACTGGCCACCACCACGAGGCGAGAATAGACAGTACTTGTACGACAAGCTCGGCTTACGGGAGCACGAGCTCGAGACTCATAACCTGTTGGTGCCTATACTATCTCAGTCTCAGCCACATGGTGGTGTAGCGACTGCCATATTCACCTATAATATCTCAGTCTATGTACAGGGCATTATGAGTACAGCACAATATTTATCGTGCCGGACCAACTTACCTCAGTCCAACAGCGGTGTAGCGACTGAGGAGAGTCGATCGGAGGGGAGGCGCATTTTCGGGCGGGCCACGTGGAAAGCACGTGCGCATGTACGAAATGAGCGCTTGCATTTTCTGGCATCGCGAGTTGACGGTAGTTCGCGTCGACGTCCTTGGACATATCATGGCTGTAAGTACGCCCCGCATTCTCTCACCCATCTCCTGTCTGAAATGCTCCCAGACTCGGTGCTCTTCTGCTTTGCGGGCGATTGCCCGGACACGCGGCGCGGCTCGGTGAGTCTGTACACTCGGTAACCTCTGCATTTTCTGACTGGGATTCGCAGGTCAAGGACGTTCGCGAGCTCGTCAAGGTGTCTCGCTGCAGCCGCCACCGACGCTGCGCCATCATCCTCGTCTGAACCTCCTCCGCCACCACCCAGTGTCTCCGCCGATCCGAAACTGAACAAGATCGTGGACGACATCTCGGGATTGACTTTGCTGCAAGCGGCAGATCTTATTTCGTTACTGAAGGTGCGTTCCGCTGGTGCACTTATCCATGCCAGATGCTCATGCCAGCTACACTTCTCCTCCAGTCGCGGCTGAACATCCAAGAGATTGCTATGCCGGCGGCAGCAGGCCCTTCAGCACCCGCGGCTGCTGCTCCCGAGGAGGCAGCGGAGGTCTGTTCGTCCGTCTAAGTGCTCTAATCCAAGCTAAAGTGATTTCGTATGGTTAGGAGAAGCCTAAGGAAAAGACAGTCTTCACTGTGAAGCTCGAGTCCTTCGACGCCAGCGCGAAGCCCAAAATTATTCGGGAGGTGAAGGCCATGGTCCCGAACTTGACACTCATCGAGGTTCGTCGCACTCTCTCCACACATCATCATCAAGGGCTCACGCATATCTCGCACAGGCCAAGAAGTTCGTCGAGGCGCTACCACAGACCCTCAAAGAAAACCTGCCAAAGGAAGAGGCCGAGAAGATGCAGAAGACCTTCATGGACCTCGGTGCGGTCATCAAGCTCGAGTGATGCTAATACATAGAGCTGTCGCACCGTCACTACTACTCGCGTGCACGGGCCATGAAACGACTAATCGCAACGTTGCATTGTCCCTTGCGCCAACGTAGAATACATGTGCATCGCGCACTGTCAAGGAGAGGTATTTGAAAAAAATAATACGAATGAATGGCACGACGAAAGTCGTAAGGACTTCCTTCAGTCCTCAGACAAATATCGGTACTCAAAACGGAAGTCGCTCTTCTTGCGCTGACACCATGAGCCTTCCCAGTCGAAGTAGACGTAGACACCTTGCTCATACTCCTCCGTAATCGCTTGCGGCTCGGAGTGTCGCTGGAACCATGTCAAGTACTTCACGTGGAATCGCCATGATTGCCTCTTGAGCTCTTTGGCTGCGAGATACCTGCAACAAGTATTGTGGGTCGAAGAGCGCATAGATACCGGCGGCCTTTCAGAACTTACTGTTGGTATGTGCCTGGAAGGTAATAGAACACATAGAACAGAGTCTCTACGTCCAGCTGCGAGAAGATACCCGCGGTGTTCAGGATAGGATTCGGCGTCTGGGGATAGTACGACGGTGTCTGGATGGGATTCCGTGGCACGTAGTACTTCGGCCTGAAGCAGGTCAGCACGAGATAGGCGGTCCACATTGCGCAGAGGCACTCACTTCTCCGTATCCTGAGGTTGCGGCATGCTGGAGTAGCTACCTTGCAGCAACTTGTGCACCTGGTCGAGGTTGGACATGCGGTGTGTGGCTGTACGCGCATACACCCTCAGTCCACCGGATCCAGTGAGAAGACAGAACCTTACAAACCTTTCTGCTTGACGTTTTCGAAAGACACTACAAGGTCCGATAGGGAGTTCGGAATAGGCCTAGGCTGCTGTGGCTGCAATTGCGGCGGCATCTGTGATGGTGCAGTCGACGCAGGCCTCTGCACGCTCACGCCCTGTTGTTGTGCCGCAACTCCCTGCGGGAGCGCGTGTTCCTGGTCCGCTGACGGGTTCGCCGCAGGCACCCTAACGCCTGGAGGATATTGTGGCATCTGCTGCTGGGGCTGCTGTTGTGAAGCGGAAGGCATAGGCGATGCATCTGCTGGCTGGACATTCGTAGATGGGGAAAGGGAGGGCTGCGCTTGCTGTGGTACTGGCGACTGACCCGATGGCGCTGGTAGCTGTCGAGCAGCGGGTTGTGGCTGTTGTGTTGTTCCATTGGCTTGTGGAGGCAATTGAGCTTCTGTCGGGGCCGGTTGCTGTGAAGAGGGTTCACGCGGTGCTCGGATCGAACATGAGTACTGCAACTTACTGCTGCGTTGAGCGCCTGCAGTGCTGTTGGTGATAATGCCGATGCTATCATGGCCAATCAATTAGGTTCAGCTCACATGAGTTGACTTGAACACACACGCACCTTTCCGAGACAATCGTTGTGGCGACGATGTCGCCGCAGGCCCGCTGAGGGAACTAGGTACCGCTTCCGACAATGCCGGTGAGTCACGAACAGAGTATCCATCAGCCTGCTGTGCTGATACCGATGCTGAGGAGAGCATTGGGCTTGTCACAGAAGGATGCGTCAAGCTCGGCGACGACGTAACTGCTGACGTCTGGTCCGGCGCCAATGACGGTGTTGCCGACGCAGTGGATATTGATGGCGCTGTAGGCGCCGCAGGCTGACTTGATGCTGCCGAAGGTGTCGGTGGTGGATGTGCTGCCGATTGTTGCGCTGATGATGGGGAAGCGACTGCTGCCGCTGCCGCTGCAGCGTACTTTAGACTTGGTCTTGGTTGTGGGGGCAGACCGGCCTTCAGTATGCTCGCCATAGGTTGTTGCGCAAAGTTTGGATTTGGCGGTGGCTTTGGTGCTAGAGGGACGATAAATAGGGATCGCAGCAGCAGAATGAAGCAACACACTTTCTGAAGCTATTGACGGCTCTGTGGGAGGTCAGCGGACGCCATGGTTGGGAACATCTGGTAACACTCACTGCGTGTTTGGAGGGAGACACTAGGTCTCTTCAGCACAGGACTTCCATCACGTTTACTACTGATCGATGGAGGCTCTTCGTCGTGTTTCTTAGAGGACGGCGTTCTTGGAAGAAGATCTATGCGTAGCACGATGAGTTAGCATGGCACACGACCCTCTGCAACGAGGATCACCCACCTTCACTTGCGTCTTCCGACTCATCACTATCCTCATCGTTTACATTTGCCAGGCCAAACTTCTCTTCCTCCTCATCAAGGTTGAGTTCATCATAGATGCCCTCGTCCTCATCGAAATCATCCTCCTGTAGAGGAACGTCAGATATTGCCACTGAGAAGCTTACATTTGGACAAACCGCATTGCTCTCCACGAAGTATTGGATGTCATCTCTGAGATCTTGCACCCTCTCTGTTGATAATGTGCTATTCTCCAGCAGACGCAAGATGATCTCCAGTCGACTAATGTGCCACTTCCGGCGCTCGTTCAGACGCTCAAGCGTCTCTAGTCGCTCCGATGCTGTCGTTCCAGCTTTCTTCTTCTTTCCGCCTCCCTGCAGGGTCTCAATCTCTGCTTCTGCCTGCTCAACCTGCTGAAGCAGCTCCTCGACGCGCTCGCGCAGCCATGTTGTTACTTCGAGCTTCTCCTGTGCCTTCGGGTCGAGCTTCGCGGACTGAATGAGGCCCTCCTTCGAGAATGCCTTTGTCTTCATCTCCTTTTCGCATGCTTTGAACTTCTCCATTTGCTGAGTGAGGGTATAGGGTGGAGGGTGAAGTGTAGGATGGACGCAAGCGGGGCGCGGATCAGCAACTACCTCATGGTGGATGACCTCCTCCGCACGTGGCAATCTTCCAGTACAAGGAATATGGATTACGTGCAGAGGAGGGTGGAGGGATGCACAGCAGTACTCACCGTCTCAATGAGTCTCCGGTTCTCGAGTAGAGCGCTCTTGTCCTTAATGTCATTGCTCGCGACCCACGTCTTTATTTGGTCCCGCAACCGCTGAAGTTTCTTGATCTGCGTCTTGAGATCAGTTTCCAGCTTCTCTTTCTGCGTCTGGTTTGTGGACGCCTGCATCTTGTCGTAGATGCTCTCGAAGAGCTCGACGCCCTCCGCGACCTTCTTCAAGGTGCGGTCAATCTCAGCTGCACTGCGCGGTCAGTGTCTGCGCGGAGCGTGAACGCAGCATACACGTACTTTGTAGTTTCCTGGCTGCCATGGTGAGCAGCGATGAGAGAGAGGAGATGTACAGGAGAATTAAGCCAGAGTGAGCGGCAGTGTTCTGCGACATCCTTGTGACCATCGCGTGACAGTCACGTGAGGCGCGCGAATTGTGGCGAACGCGATCGACTGAGCGTGTCCAGTGGCGGGGCCGACGTTGTGGCCTCGTCGGGTGGGCAGAGATGTTCGCGGAGTACGAAGCCTCGTGTTTGCTACGACATGGATGTTGCGAACATCTATCGATTGTTGGTAGGTGCTCGACGTGGGCGCCATTATCTCAGATATTCACAGCCTTCCAAGGTTCTTGTTGATAACATCACGGTTCCTAAACACAGACCGGGAGGACGTTAACTGGAGCTGCACCGCAACCGGCCACCTCAAGCACCGGACAGAAATACAGAACAGGTTTCCTAGATCGGGCCGCAGCTGGGCACTGCGGCGACGTGGCGCACAGTGGCGCGCAACGAACGAAACGACACGGAGAATGTGCGGGAAAATGCAGTGGACGATGTGAGGGGGACAGATATCTGGCTGGAATTGACGGAGTTCGCAGCTAGGGTCCCTGCAGGATGGGATCTGCCGATCAAGAGAAGCCCACGAGACATGCCTAAAATGGGATAGCACACCTGCGGTGAACCGTGTGGGAACTCAACCGGCAGGTCATGCTACGGGTCGCAGATAATACCGCCACCACCGTCTTCTCTGCTGCTCTTCGTCTCCCAGTTCTCTCCTTTCACGCCCTCTCACGACCTCTCTCCGCTGACGTCGCTCACATATGATGAAAACACTACGCAAATCCCTTAATGGGCACAAGGACCAGTCCCAACACATATCTACTCCTTTGCCATCCCTTTCCAAACCATCCAGCGCTATCCAACCGCCGAAGAAGGTCATCAGGGCCCTCGATTCCTACAAATCCACCGCCCCGCAAGAGCTCTCTTTTGAGAAGGGAGACTTCTTCCATGTCCTGAGCGATCTAAACAAACAAGGAGTGTGGTATGAGGCCCATAACCCGATGACGGGCGCACGGGGCTTAGTTCCCTGCGATATGTTCGAGGAGTTTCACAAGGGCGCAGCGACGTGAGTATCAATGTCTTTACACGTGATGCGCTCATATCGATAGGCTCCAAGACCACGGCCGCCGTCGACTAGCAATTTTAAGGGCGGCGCAGCAAATGGCAGTGCGGCCACGACGGACAGAGCCAGGTCCGGTTCGTCCGCCAAACCTCAGGCCTACTATGCCATTGTGTTGCATGACTTCGTAGCGGAGCGCGCCGATGAACTGGATGCTAAGCAGGGGGACTCCATCACCGTCGTCGCTCAGTCCAACCGGGAGTGGTTTGTGGCCAAACCTATCGGTCGTCTCGGGCGACCTGGGTTAGTCCCAGTGTCGTTTGTTGAGGTCCGTGACCCAGCAACTGGTCGTCCTGTCGAGGATGTAATGGCGCTAATTGATGGCGGAGCGTTGCCACGGGTGGAGGAGTGGAAACGCGCCATGATGAACTACAAAGCCAATAGCATCAATCTGGGTGTGCTCGACGATTCAACTGCCGCTAATGTCGTGAGGAATCCATCAAGAACGCCTGCCGTCCCCCCTGTGCCTCCAGCCTCGTCCGTCTCTTCGCAGTATGTTGAACGGGAGAAGCCTCTGCCGCCAGACATTCCCCGACCTGCGTCCCCCAAACTCCTCCCAGAAGGCATCCTTCTGTCAGCCGACGTCAATTCTTTCCACTATGAGATGGACGAATATTGGTTCCGCGTGCACGCCATCTACCAGCCGTATGACCCATCGGGAACGGACAATCTCCCCCCTGCGAAACAACTTGTGCTCTTCCGATCCTATAACGACTTTTACGATTTCCAGATCGACCTGCTCCACGCATTTCCTATTGAGGCTGGAGATTCTGACCCGAATTCTCGTATCTTACCTTATATGCCCGGGCCTGTCTCGCAAGTCGATACTGAAGTCACGAACACCAGGCGAGCAGAGCTCGACGACTATCTTCATAGGCTCTGTGACCTACAGCAGTATGCTCGCTATATTTTGGAGCACACGCTTGTTCGCACGTTCTTGGGGTTGAAATCCGGTGACGCCGAGGGCGATATTGAGCCACGCTTGCAAGAAATTGCAGCGCTGGATCAAATGGCTCAGCAGACGGAGGAGCAGTACGATCAGAATGGGGTAGATCCCTACCACGAAGCGGAGCGTCTAGCCCGCTTGCAGATATCTGAGCAAGGGGAGATTATCGAAGAAGGGTATGGCTATGACGAGACGGACGGCTTCGGCGATTCATATGGGGTGGACTCGTATGGCCACCGTTACCACCAGAGCACCTCGTCACGTCTATCAACGGACCCGCAATGGGCAACCACGCAGCCTCTACGGCCCAGGTCACGGACCACCACTGGCCATGAGCGAGCGCAGAACGGCGCATCCGTCTACACTCATTCTTCGCAGACATCCGCCCCTGGCTTGCAATCAGAATACTATCAAATGAATGGCCAGTCCTGCTCATCTGTCGCTTCGTCCCATGATCACCACCCGAGTTCTGGACGCGTCTCACAGGCCGGCTCTACAGCTACGTCGCGGACCTCGCTGTCCGGGCGCACTCGTTCACAATCCAACGCGAACTACAATCCCCCAATATCCGCGACCAATCCTCAAATCGCATTCTTGAAAATTAAGATATTCGCCCCCTCTGCGGAAGACATTGTTGCCTTGCGAGTACACCCCAACATCACGCATGCTCAGCTGCTCGAAAAAGCGTCGGAGAAGCTGAAGCTGGACTCTCCCGTCTCCACTCTGCGCTTCCGAGATAGCGTCAACAACGACTTCGTGGATCTTATGTGCGATGAAGATCTGCGAATATGGCTGGACACCACGGACAAGTACGTGCTGTATGCGGGGTGATGTTGACGCGATGGACCCCCCTTACTTCGTGTTGACCCTTTCTGCCATTTTTGAACGCTATTTTATTACCTTGTTAGCTTCGAATCTGTAATCATCTTTGGCTGTCTTTTCTGGTAGGACGCTCTTAGCCATGCATATTCCATACCTAACGTAGATTGTTGTAGTTGTGTGTTTTGTAGCAATGTGAATCAGGTCCGGTCCGTGTACTGTATCGCGCTAGCCGAGCCGTCATACTTACCCACGAGCGCTAGTCATGCCTTCTCATAATCCCATAGTACCGTATACTCACCGCTGCCTCGTTGCGACCCCTCTTCCGCTCAACCTCCGCCCAGCAGCATGTTCTAACACGCTGCACACCCATCTGGAGTTCTGAATGATACTTATACCTTCGTGAAATCAGTTGACTCCTCGTTTGGAAGAAATGCCTCAAGAAGCTACCACCGCCTCGGCTGCGCTCGAGGCAATGTTGCAAGGTACTCTTGATATCAAGGACACGTTTGTCAGGGACAAGCGACAAGACGCCGACAAACCTTCTCCCGTGTCACCGGGATCGCCGGACGAACAGTCTCTGGAATGGCACGAGGTCATCGAACTCCAGGCATTCAGTCAACGTAAAGAATGGATAGAAGAAAAGATACAGGTAGAGCACTGTGCCGTAATACGGTGATGTGGCGACTCATGATCACACAAGTTCTTAGAGAATATGCCGGCTGTGGAGGTTTTCGGCCCTTTGGATACTCTGCCGTCTCGTGCGGAACTGGAGGAGTGGTTTGCGGAGCACGATAGGATAGAAAAGGATATCAGGATTTTCGATGACGGTGAGCTCAGAAAGTTGAAGAAGTTCACGAAAGGCGAGTTCATTCCTGCAAACCAGTAGCATCTCCTAGGACCTAAGCTCTCTCTTCATTCGTAGCTGCCGCCCAGCGCAACCTATCTCCTGCAGATACCGACCTCATTGAGCTAACCCTTACTACTATCTATCGGTTGGACCGGCTCCTCCATTTACTTACAGACCGAGCTGCCAACCTGCAGATGCTGGACATCCGGCTAACGTGGGAAGATAGGCGTGCTGCAGCGTGGACGGAGTACCACAATCTCCTTGCCGACATCAGACAATTCTTGGCCACACGAGCTCGCTGGTCCAGTGCGGCATCCGAACATGCGGCCTCCATAACGGAAACCCTAACGGAAACTGTTAGCGAACCGGTGCCTAGCAGGCGCAGCTCCATAGTATCCATGACCTCGATGGCCTCTGACTCGTCTTACCTATCTTTATCCGGGGCTTCTCGGAGTTCGAGATACAAGTACACTGAACAGCTTTCACGCGAGGCCGCACAGCTGACGAGCCGGCTGTCTTCATTGAGACTCAGCAAGATTCCTGTCACGGCGAAGACTCTGGATAAGTGGATTGCGCGGAGCAGAAGGAGCCAAAGGACAATTCCGGACGAATTTCTTGACGAGCAGGACAGGCTCGAGAACGAGGTTGGCAGTGCCACGGACGATGTTGGGAGATTCGTCATGAGCGTAGTAACGCAATGGACAAGGTATACCCACACTTTCCACCGTTACCATCAGGTTCTGACAGAGTGTTAGGGCCGATGATATCTATGCTGAAACGTCGAAGGACAAGGCTGCGGTGGAGACGTTGCTGGAAGAATTGGACGCCGCCCTACAAGCCCATCCGAATCCACGTCTTGACGCTGCATTCAGTTCACGCATCAGCTCGCTCGTGAAGCGAATATCGTCAAGAAACAATCCGGCCTCTCCTTCGAGCATGTTTCCCCGACCGGTTCACCCGCTGTTCCCTGAACAAGCGGAAGCTAACGAGACCATTGTGCGCTTACTTTCTCAAGAGCTGACATCCGCTTTGGAGCAAGCAAGAAGGGTTGAGCGCCAGGTCAACGAGTATCACTCGTCAGTCGAGGCAGTCAAACATGCAGAAGCAACATGCAAGACTGCAAGAGACATATCTGCGCGGTTTGATTCTCTGACTGAGCGTTTGACCGAGGGGCTCAGCAGCGACAATGGCGATGGGACACCTCCAGACTTGTCTACCGAGGCGTGTCTGGAAGGGACTCGCCATTCATTCTTCGTCGGGATGCTACCTTCTATGATGCAGGAGATAGACGCGGCAAACTCGGAGGTTGCGAACGCATCTCGCGCTGCGCGAGCGGCATTATTGCATCTCGACCGTCCTGGGATAGACCCGCAATTCAAGGCTGACTGTGTAGGCACAGTTGAGCAATTGTTCGCCTCTCACCAACAGACTGCGAAAGCACGAGAAGAGATTATGGGTCGCGCTACCGCGCTCACGGCAGTGAGGCGTATTTGGACTGTGATGGGACACGTTTTCGAGGATATATATCGTCTCCGAGAGCAAGTAGCTGCTGCGATGGTAGGCTCGGTGTGGCAGCAAGAGACTGATGTACATGATGCACCACCAACCCCTGAAAGCCCTAATGCACCATCCCCTCCCGTCGCAATATGCCATGATACAGCTGCTGCGAGGTTGGACCAAATCGAGGCGGATCTTCGTGATCAGGTCACCGTTCCACTAGCGACCCTATCACCTGCGTTAGGCCCGCCGCTGCTAGGGTATCTAACGCGGTGTTTCACTGGATTGTCGACGTTCTTGGAGAGCGTGCGGAACACTGCTGAAGTCTGGGATTCCATCAAGATGCAGACGGCCATCATGGAGCATGTCCGCGATCGCTTCCGCGAATTGCAAGGGGAGATTGGAGATCTAAACGGTCGATTTGACCAATGGATACCAGAGGTCTTGGATGGGGGTCTGTCTGGTGAAGAGCTACTCCTCGTTGAAGGCGCTTTGACTAGTGATCTCAAGCGTTGTCAAGAATCGGTCCGCGCGTACATTGATGATCTACCCCGTCGTGTGCCATTTATTAGCCAGCAAACATCTTCGTCATCTTCGATCAGTGATACTTCGGACACATGGCGGCCCTCATCGATTCCGGCATGCACGCTTGATGCTGTGCAGCAGGCATGTTCGCTTGGCTCGCCGATCGATCCTACTTTAGCGGATCACGCGGTGCGCGCCGATTCTAACGCTTATACGTTGACTCTGTCTGGGTCAGTCAAAGGAATTGAACGGAAGGCTAATCATTTCCAGTTGGCCAAGATCGCGCAAGCCGTGGACGAGGCGATTGTCGCTGTGCAAGACAGTATTCGCGCCGTTACAGAAACTGTTTCATCTATCCACAACTCATTCGCTGACCATGCCACGCCGTTGGGCTTGGAGGATCTGAAACACCTCTCTAGCGATTTGGAGCAGCTATTGCAAACAGAAGGGCCAGAAATTGCTCGGTCATTCTCTCCTCTACACGGATTACTCTACCGTCTCCGCTCTCAGTCGCATGATGATAGGCCTGGGGCGTCGAGTGACATCCTCACTTCTCGGCAGAGGGATGTGGACGATGCTGAGGGCCAGTTCGCATCGTGGAAAGAAAGCACATCGCTGTTACAGCAGCGCGTTTCCCATGCGATACATGCAGAGCAAGCTAGACTAACGGAGCAAGCTTTCATCGACAAGGAAGAGCATCTGAAAGCTAAAGATGTTGAGGATGTTGCGGTGCAGACCACAACTGTGGAGGTTCACAAACCAGACGAGGAGTTGGAGGTAAGGTACATCCAAACTCTCGATAGAAGAGGAGCTGACTGTATGCGTCGTGTGCGAACAGAGGCAGGATACTCCCGAGTTGACGATCGCTAGCGTCGGTACGGGAGGGGTTGAGGAGGAGACGGACACCAACATCACTTTAGTCCCGGAGGTACTTGAACCAGTCGAAGAGTGGGAAGGTGACAAGACTATAGTTCTAGACAGGTTAGATGCAAACGATGGCGATAGTGAGTCATTCTTTCCCTTACGTCTCAATCAGAGGTGCCAACTATGTGCAGACATCTTCGGCCTGCGAGGACTACCCCTATCGCCAGAGCCAACAGTCAGCGCTCAGGCCAAGGCATTGCTGGACAAGATTTCCGGATTACGCAGAAAACTGCATTCCATCCATGAGAATGAGATTGCACATCCTAGCTCGCAGTCGCACGACTCACTCCCGAGCCATGATCAATGCAGACGTATGGATCACCAGCTCACGTTAATCAACTCTATAACGTATGATTTGCCTTCGACAGCTCAGGAACCGTTGGTGGAGGCGGAACTGCAGTCCCTGCGCGTCGAAATTGAATCGTCACAGGAACTGATGCAAAAGCTGCATAGCCTGGCGCACTTATCGGATGCCCTTGTCAACTGCGATAACGTGCTCAGTGATCTCTTGACGCATATCGACAGCTATCCATCTCCTCCTGAAATGCTCTTGACGTCGTACACGCCGGACATTGCCCTGCCTCCCGAAGGACAACTTTCTGCTCGGCTGGAGTTTACCAGAGGAATCATTGCCGACTTGACGTCGCAATACTCTGATGTGGCAGATGATCCTCGTGCTACGGCTGAACATGACCGCGTGATGCAAACATGGGATGAGCTGGAGGCTATGGCGGCAGATCGCATGGATGGAACCGAGTCGAGGCCCATCAGCGTCATGAGCTCTGGTCGGAGCAGTCGCGCTTCTGTCTCGAGTTCACGGTCCACGCTCTCGGTCAAGAGGAGTTCCAGTAATGTCAACCTCTCTGCAGAAGCAACTCACAGTCAATACCTTGCCCCTCCACGGAATGCACGGTCAACAAATGGCAGCTCCTCGGCCTCGCGAAATCCACGCTCGGTCAGCACTGCGCGATCAGCTCGATCTCCCAGCACTGCTCGTTCCATCAGCAGGGCATCCGTCACATCTGCAAGTCGCTCTGTCTCTCGCCCACCCTCATCCGCGTTATTTGGCTCTACATTCTCCTCCCGTCAAAGGAAAACTAGTGTCTCTTCAGAGGCTCCTGTACCAGTCGCTGTCAAACAGGCATCTAGTGCGGTGATCACGCGGCCTAGGGCTCATACTGGCCAATCCTCCCGCCCAAAGCGTGTCACCTCGCCTGCAAGGTCCGAGGTCCCATTGCTGTCTCATTCTCGCTCAGTCTCTCGCCTCTCGCAGTCGGCACAGCCATCGACCTCCCAACGCGCTTCCTGGGCTCGAGCCCCGAGACGTTCGTTCCCGAATAATTATACATCTTCTCCGCTATCGAAGGCAAAGTCGACCGTCAAGAAACCGTACGTTCCGGATCCAAAGAACAAACTAGATGTCGCAGTTGGCGATGTTGTCAACAAGCTTCCTGTAAATATCAATGTGGAACACGCTGCAAACACATGGAAGGATCGGAGTGGGAAGTATTGGATAGGAGACGAGGACCCTAAACTATGTTTCTGCCGCATTCTGCGTTCTCAAACGGTTATGGTACGAGTTGGTGGCGGATGGACGGAGCTTTCAAAGTGAGACATCGCTATGTTTATGCGCCTCAGTGCTCATTGAACGAATGCCTGCAGGTTCATCAAGGAGCATTTCGCTGATGCGTTCCGGATACTTCCAGACTCTCCAAATCTTGGTTCGCGAGATGAGAAGTGGATTAGTTCTTCGTCACTCTCGCAAGCAGCCGAACGATTTTCTCCACCGAATCTGCCTGTGACACCCGAACCGAGGAGCCCGTTCGTGCCATCGTTCTCTTTGTCCCCGCCGAATGGAACAAGCCCTCAGTCTATCAAGTCTTCCTCGCCGGGGTCGCCTCTTAACCCTCTGCAGTACCTCAGGCGTCCAGATACCCCTTCTAAGGCGCCGCGGTCTGGAAGGACTTCTGCGCTCAGCGCACATGGGCGTCAGCCTGTCTGGAGACCCTAGTGGGCTTTTTTTGTTTGTTTCGTGTTGTCGTTCACAATGCTTTCTAGTTCTTGTTTGCGTCGATTGAATTGAGAAGAGATATAATATTAAAGCTTTCGTAGTATTTATTTCCACCTCATGAGGAACAATGTACATACACGCTTTGTCTGCTATCGTATGCTACCTGTGTCGATAGGTTCGATTTGCGAAGTGCAGCGTCAGGTCTTTGGGCATCAGCTCGTCAATCCCTACCTTGGGAAAGGGCGGCTCCGTGAAGTGACAATTCTCTGGGCTGAGTGTGCCGTGCGGGAGCTGAATTGAATTACCGAATCTGGTAGGCTTTCCGGTGTGGCTGCTGTGGCTGCTGTCGTGCGGGTGACTCATCGATGTGAGTGTATTGATTGTGTCTGCAATGGCACAGTTCAATCACAACCCTACGGGAAAGAATCAACATGGAGAGAAACGTGAGATCTTATTCATATGCAATGGTGATTGCGTCTGAAAGGAAAATCAGTCAAAGCGGATGACCCGGTTCTCAAAGAGGCACTTGAAAAGTACCATCACGAGAGGCTCACCGATAGCAAGAAGATCGCGAAGCGTCTGGCTGCTGAGTATCAAATACACATGAGGTACGTATCAAAGAGTATCATAGTTTAGTGACTGATCTGTGGATACGTCAATAGTTGGTATACGGTACGGCGGAGACGGAAGGAACTAGGTCTTATGGGCAGCGGCGTGACAACCAAGGCTTTGCCGCTGCATGAGCGTACGCAGTTGGTTGTATCCCAAATGGACAAGGATCCCGCTCGTCACCAAGGCAAAGACACCATCATGAGGAAGATCGCGTTCGAGCATGGTGTACACTTGACCCGGTACGTGATTGGTTTTTACAACGAGCAAATAGCTTGCCTAAATCTCTGGACTCATTGCAGTGACTTCGTCTCTGAGATCATGCATCAACATGATGCAGAGGGCTTCGAGATGCGGAACCCTACTGCTAAGAAGATTCATAGCTCCCCAAAACGTCCGATTGGTATCCATGAGAGGTGGGCTGGAGATGGTCATGACAAGCTGTACAAGATCGGCTTCCCCATATGGGCAGTTCTTGATGGTGCAACCGGAAAGTGGCTCGGAGCTTGGATAGTTCCTAGCAATCATATGGGGAACATCATTGCCTATCTGTTTCTTTGCTTGGTGGAAAAGTACGGCGGTAAGTCAGTCATCGCGTGAATGGATGTTTCCGTAGCGCAAGTTGGACAAATACTGATACACAAATACATAGGCATACCGCTGCAATTCACAACTGTTTGTGGCTCAGAAACAACTGCTCTGCATGGATTGGTCGATGCTTTGCGGTGAGCTGGACTCGTGACTTTCTGATGATCTAGCTTGAGCTCTTGACTGCGACTCATGTCAGGTCAATCTCTCATGAGGAACTCGACAATCAGCAACTTCCTGCAGATGTTTACCTTCGCAGTGTGCACAACATCACCATAGAACACTCGTGGCTTCGACTTCGACTTGACTTTGGCGATAACGCTGTGACCCACTTCAACAGAGGCCTGCAGGATGGCATATATAATGCAGAGGATCCTGAGCAATTGTGAGTACACTGTCCCCAGATGCATACAGAATTATCAAGAACTCTCTCGTCCACAGCCAATTGTGTCAGTGGCTGTGGTCACGCCTTCTCCGGCAGGAACTGCAAAACTTCAAAGATTTTCACAATGCTGCACGGATGCGGAAAGACAAGAAGAAGCCCGGCCCATCTGGAATGTCCCGCAATGAGGCATTCTCACTGCACGAGGAGTGGGGGGGTAAGAACTGTCTCGTCAAAGTCGATGTGGCCGTTGTTGCTGAGATCAAGGCCACCATGGGTGGTGATCAGATCCTTGATTTTGTTTCCGCAGAGTATGCGCACATAGCACAGGTCGCATATGATACATTAGGGATAGTTGAGTTGACTTTCGAGAATGTCTGGGATACCTTCTCGGCCCTTCTGCCTCTTGTTCACATGGATTTCCATTCTGTATGAGTCTCGGTGATGTGCCGGACAAGCATGTAGAAGAATATTATACAATTCATTGCTCGTATTCGGTCAAACAGTGCAAATTGCGCTGGACGCTTGCCTAACGCTGGCAACGGTATAAATCACATCAGCCACAGTGGACTTTAAAAAGGATGCCCAAAGGTTAATCTCTGTGACTTTCTGCTCTCCCTTCCTCGGACCCGTTAATACGCGCCCGCTGAGGCCCGCTGCCACCGTCAGTGCGACAGCGATCAGAGGAAAATGATCTGATCGTGCCGACAATCGGCCGATAGCCAATGCGTGCAGGATTATTTGTCCGTCCATGCGGGGGTGGCGAGCTGCTTTTTAGCTCGAGTCATCTCGTCTGCTGACTCATTTGCAAGTAAACCGAAGTCTTGTTGTCTGGGCCTCCTGAAAGCTGCTGTATACCACCATGCCCGCACCCGTCCAGCAACCTCGCACTCTCTACGACAAAATCTGGGATGACCATGTCATGTAAGTCCTGACTACGTTGGGGGGACTCTTGCTGATTTTGCGAGATCCCAGTGACGTTCAGGAGGATGGTCTGGCTCTCATATACATCGACAGGTGCGTGATTCAGTTGTCCGTTGTGAGCGGGTTGCTGATTTGACTCTCAAGGCATCTCGTTCACGAGGTGACTAGTCCGCAAGCTTTCGAAGGACTGTAGGTGGTCATTCGCCTCCGTCCGAGTATGATCTCATTATAGTTCAGGCGAACTGCAGGGCGACGTGTCCGCAGACCTGACTGCACGCTGGTCACCGTCGATCACAACGTTCCGTGAGTAAATGCGCGCTGTTGCATCCGTCCTGTCACTTACAGAAGAGCAGCACGACATCGCGCAAGAACTTCACTTCTGTAGAGTCGTTTATCGAGCAGCCTGACTCGAGGGCACAATGCCAGGCTCTGGAGGAGAACGTGAAGGAGTTTGGGTTGACTTACTTTGGGATGACGGACAGGCGGCAGGGTACGTATCAACTACATGCTGCATAGTTCGCCACCTGATGAAATTTGCGCAGGAATCGTGCATATCATTGGCCCTGAGCAGGGCTTCACTGTACGTGCGGTCTATTTACAATCTCTATTCAGCTTTAACCCTTCTGCAGCTCCCGGGTATAACCTGTGTTTGTGGAGATTCACACACGTCAAGTACGTTAAACTAGGTTGCTGCACTGTCGCACTGCTAATCAATGGCGCTCTATAGCACACGGTGCATTCGGTTCCCTGGCTTTCGGTATCGGCACGTCGGAGGTCGAGCATGTGCTCGCAACCCAAACTCTGCTCCAAAAGAAGAGCAAGAACATGCGCATCACCGTCGAGGGCAATCTGCACGAAGGTGTCACCTCCAAGGACGTCATCCTGCACATCATCGGTGTGATAGGGACTGCAGGCGGCACAGGCTGCGTCGTCGAGTATGCTGGTAATGTCATCCGCGGGTTCAGTATGGAGGCGCGCATGAGCATTTGCAACATGAGCATCGAGGGTGGTGCTCGCGCTGGTCTCATTGCGCCTGACGAGACGACCTTTGCGTATCTCCGCAACCGGCCGCTTGCACCGAAGGGTGAAGTCTGGGATCGCGCCGAGGCATACTGGCGCACGCTGAACTCGGACGAGGGTGCCAAGTTCGACATCGAAGTGCCCATCCGCGCGGAGGACATCCTGCCCACCGTCACCTGGGGCACATCGCCACAGGATGTCGTGCCGATCACGGGGAAAGTGCCGGACCCCTCGAAGATCGAGGACCCGAAGCGGCGCGAGACCGTGCAGCGTGCGCTGACGTACATGGGACTCACGCCGAACACGCCCATGGAGGAGATCAAGATCGATAAGGTGTTCATTGGCTCGTGCACGAACGCGCGCATCGAGGACCTTCGCTCAGCCGCGAGAATCGTGCTCGCCGCGGGCCCGGATGCGAAGGTTGCGCCAAACGTGTCTGCGATGGTCGTGCCCGGCTCTGGGCTGGTGAAGCAGCACGCGGAGGCGGAGGGGCTCGATGTCATCTTCAAGCGTGCGGGTTTCGACTGGCGCGAGGCGGGTTGTTCGATGTGTCTCGGGATGAACCCGGACAAGCTCGAGCCGGAGGAGCGCTGCGCGAGCACCAGCAATCGCAACTTTGAGGGCCGTCAGGGCCCGCGTGGCCGGACGCACCTCGTGAGCCCAGCAATGGCGGCGGCGGCGGCGATGACGGGTCACCTGACGGACGTGCGCAGGTTTCTCGGTGCGGACAAGTCGGCGGCCCCGAAAATGAAGGTCGTGAACGAGCTGCAGTTCTTGACGGACGAGGTGCAGCCTGCGCCTGCGCCAGAGCCGGTGAAGGAGGTGTCGGGCCAGCCGCTGCCCGCTGCGGAGGCACCGACCACCGTCGCGCCTTTTAGAGTGCTGAAGGGCATTGCGGTGCCGCTGCACATTGAGAACGTCGACACAGACATGATCATTCCTGCGCGGTTCTTGAAGACGCTGAAACGCACCGGTCTCGCGGATGCGCTGTTCTACGCCCTCCGTAGGACTCCGTCTGGCGAGAAGTCGGACTTTATCATCAACCGCGAGCCATATACTCACTCCAAGATTCTCGTGTGCGACGGGCCTAATTTTGGCTGCGGTAGCTCTCGCGAGCACGCTCCCTGGGCTTTGTAAGTGGATTCCTCATTGCCGTCGAGATTGCTACCTCACAACTGTTGCCACCGCCACAGGCGCGACTTCGGCATCCTCTGTGTGATCGCTCCGAGTTTCGGTGACATCTTCCGAAACAACTGCATGCAGAACGGCATGCTACCGATCGCGTTGCCCGAGCAGGACTGCCGTGCGCTCGCACAGGATGCAGAGGCGGGATTGGAGCTGGAGGTGGATCTCGAGAAGCAGGAGATCCGTCGCCCGAACGGGAAGCCCGCGATCCCGTTCAGCGTTGATCCGTTCCGCAGACACTGCCTGCTGAATGGGCTGGACGACATTGCGTTGACGCTGCAGAAGGTGGACAAGATTGAGGAGTTTGAGAGGCATCGGAGTGAGCGATGGCCGTGGCTAGACGGGTTTGGATACAAGGGCAAGATTCCCATTGTGCCTCAGACGAAGAAGAAAATGGATTGGTGAATGGTCCCTGATGTATTTTACGTATCTTGCCTATATCCCCGTTGTACAGGATCCTTGGTGACCATCACTGCCATCGAATTAAATTAAAAGGAAGGCACACGTTGTCTTTCATTCGGGAGGACACGTGTGGCTGCCGCGGAAGTGGCTTGGAAATCGTGAGCCGGTGCAAAGGAAGGAGCGGAGCGCGCCCAGCGGTGTCACTGCCGCTGCTGGCGACGCAGGTTCCCACTGCTCACCGCCCCCGACAGAGCCCAATATTCATGTTCCTTTCCCTCACCCATTCACACCGCGCGCGATGACTGCAGTCAGTGTCCAACAACAATCGGCCAGCAGTTATCTGCTGCCGCTATCGTCCGACGACAGCGATTATAACAGCGAGCAAGGCGAGCACGCTTCTCTTTCATTCCCTCGCTGCGTATTCTGACTCAAGTTCATGATGTTCCAGCAGCGGCCCATCTGCGGCCAAAGGTCATTCGCCGCGACACTGACAACATTCTCTCCTATTACCAGTCTGAGCATGCTGGGCGGGCCTACACCGCCGCTGATTCTGATTCTGCCCCGGCGCCACCAATCATGAGGAAAGCGTCCACCGACTCTGGCTCAGATTCGGAGTACTCGTCTGAGTCGCCAGACGACCATTTCGATGCACGGCCCTCTCGTAGCACACAACATTACTTGGCGGCAGACTCAGAGCGGACGAGACGAGAGAGCGTGCCCTCGGAGGGCGGTGCGGACAGACGACGGCTGGCCATCGTCGAGCTGGACTCAACGCTTCCCCTGTCGCTCTCGCGCAAGCGAAGCCAGGGCATGAGGCAGCCTGGTTCTGAAGGTGGAGGTGCGCCTATGACGTCCTCCATTATGTCGCGAAGGGGTGTCCACGTCGATGGACTCGCACTCGTCGCTCCCCCCGACGCCTCCCCGAAGACCTACACTGATCTCACGCCGCCATCGACTGCTCCCCTCTTCGCGGACCGGATCCCGTCCGCGTCGCACGGTGCTATGCACAATCGGTCGATGTCTGAGGCGGATGGCGCGGGTGTGCCCGGCAAGCTGCGACATCAGCACAAGCGATCGAGGGACGTAGGTATTGTTGGGATGTTGACGTCGGTTTCTGAGCCTCCAGGCCACGTCGGGACGGGAGGGCGCAGCGAGTTTCAGGTGCTAGTGCGGGACGAGGGTATGATGACTCCCATCTTTCAGACTCCAACAGACTCGCGCACGCCGTCTCCAGGCAGGACGACTGATACTTCGGAGCCAACCACCTCGAGTGCCGTGGACACGCCCATTTCCGAACAGGGAGAGCATGAGATCGTGACTCCTGCGATTGGTGAGGGAAAGGATATATCGCAGCCCGTAGTCGGCCCCGTGATCGTCGATACCTCAGACGCTATTCGACGAGGGCCGACGCGCACAACCACGTCGAGCATGTCCTCTCCTGACGAGGCCTATCCTATGCAGTCGACGCAGTTCTACCAGCAACATGCCCGTGGGTCATCGCGATACGTGCGCTACCAGCCTGTCGACGTGCATCTCACTGCTGGGCCACTGCCACCGCCACCAAAGCCTTTGTTTCATGCAGAATCAACTGATGGACTGCCTGCGGGTAGCTCTACCTGGTCGGCGCGGTCGCTTGCTGTATCCCGGCCGAACACAGAACACGATATCCGCGCCCTTCGAGAGGCTCTGCAGCTGCCCAAATCAGTGTCTGCTGCGCTGGCATCTATACCAACTCCACTTTCGCCGCAGCGCACCGCCACTACATTGCCTGCAACGTCGGGGAGGGTGAGACAGGAGGCTGTGGAGGAAACTGGGTATGTATATACGCATATATGGACGCCTTGTTTCCGTCACTTATGGGGCTCCCTCGCAGACTGTCAAGAGCGCTTTCGAAAGCGAAGTCATTACACCGAAGAGAAGGCGCACACCCACCATCTTCAGCGACGGACTCACCTGTCGTTCCTTCAGATGAACCCGTCGAGCTTACCAAGAGCGGAACGGAACCTGCCACAGAGGCACAGACGAGTCCTACATCCATCGTTTCGTCAGTATCCAGGGCTAGCAGCCGCAAGAGCATCGACGTCGTGCCTCCTGCACCGCCCAAGGACAGGCCTCTCAAAATCAGCAGGTCCGATCTTGAGCTTCGTCGAGAAAGCAGTTGGTTGAGCCTCCGGAAGAAAATCCGAGGTGGCTCGCCCAATGGCAAGGCGGTGTATAATCCAAGCCCAATCTCGCATTCCTCATCCTCATCGTTGTCCGCACACTCACCCACTCCACCACCCAAGAGCGGCAGATGCTCTCCGATTGATGAGCGACCAGCAGCTTCTTCGGGGACGGGATCGAGCAGCAACCCGCTCAAGGGGGCGCTTTCGAACCTAAAGCGTTTCTCAGCGCTACCGCGCACGCCGTCAGCCACGTCGTCGGTGGCGAAGACGCCGAGCCCGCCGAGTCCTCCGCCGCAGCGGCTGAGGACGCCGTCGCCACCGCCTATGTTGCTCCCGAAACCAAGGCCAAAACCCCGGTTCAAGTCACCGTGGCCAGATGCAATGCACTGCAGGGATGTGACGTCACGAAAATCCGCACTGGAGCGCTCAGTTGGATATGCTGAGAAGATAAACGAACTCGCATTGTATGATTGTGGCCTGGCGGAGTGGCTAGATATGCGTAGAGGCTTAGGTGAGTGGTGAAGGCAAAACTGCAGATCAGATATTGACGATGCGTGACCTGCAGGACCTGCATCTCGGGCATCTCAGTCTAGATTGAATCTGGCGTCGGCACCCGCAACTCCTGCAAGCCGTTTTCTCGTGATGCAGACACGACACTTCACCGGTGCATCCGAGGCCTCTGAAGCCACCTTCCCGATCCGCTCGGACGCATATACCGCTACAGATCTAACGACCAGACCAATTGATGTCGTACCGACCAACACTCCCCCAGCCGCTCTCCCGTACCCGTCTTTAGCCAGTGTACAGCCTACACGGGCACCAGCTCGCTCGTCATCCATAATAAATCCTTCTCGTACAATACTTCCGCTCGCCGGAGGCGGCTTTTTCTCGTCCATCGGCAGGATGAAGAGCGTCAAAAAGGAAAGGCCTTCGCTGCCGATGTCGTCCCGGGCGCCCGCGAAACGTGGAGCGAATGTGGACATGGCAAGCAGGCCCGTGCCAGTAGCGGTCATGACCATGCCGACGGTTCCAGGAGGACCGCGCGCCGCACCAGGCCGGATACAGCGCTCGCAGACCTTCTCCGCCATGGGCCGTTCTCCTCCGAATGAGTCTACCCCGCCTCCTAGTAACAATAACCGTCGTTTGAGCGGCACGAGTCGTCGATCGTCGATTTTTTCTCGGCGGGGAGCGCAGACCCAAACACCCGTACAGACTCCTGCAACAGTGCATCGGAGCCTCCCTCCTTTCAACCCGGAATTTGAACGGCAGGTTGACCGCCTGGCGGACATACTGCCGACCGCGGACAGGGACATCCTAGCCGGCTATTTGCGTAGAGCTGGGCAGGACATGCTTGCTATCGGACAGTACCTAGAGGATGAGCGGAGTGGTAACCTTCGGCGCGATTAGCATGCTTGCTCTACTTGACCGTTCCTTCAGTCCCGTTTTCTTGACTTATGCTTTTCCTCGCCCGTAGAGGGTCATGTAACGAACTTGGACGCTGGAATAATGGACAATGCTCCGAGCTCTGCGGCTACAATATGGTACTGTATCTATACCCTTCAGACATCCTGTACTACTACACTCCAGACTCATCCTACAGAACATGGATGCACATATTCATTCTTGCCTGGAAATAAAGAAGAATAGCTTAACCTGAGACTGGAGCTGGCCTGAATCCGCCGCTTGAGCGCCTGGGCGTGGGCTGCGCAAAGACTGCGGTGCGTTATGGTCATGTCTGTCGGTACGCGACGACGTTGTGGATCTCACCTCGCTGAGGTGCTCGCCCGCTTTGACCCTGGCCGGCAGCCCAATTTGCAGTTGCATTGCGAGCAGAATGACGATTCGAACTGCCTATTAGACGTTCTACTTCTGCTGCACTGTCGGATTGGTCTGATCTTGTCGTGGCACTCCTGAATGAACCTTGGCGGCCAGCGACTGGGGCATTAAATGGCTGCCGCTGAGGATTAGGGCGTGATTGTCCTGGAATGGTCTGTCGCCAAACAGAGCCTTGCTGTAGGCCGGCGGGAGGCATGCCCATGGTGCGATTTACGATTGGCGTCCGCTGGATCTGCAGAGTACGCTAGCGGCTGAGTAACATTCTGAATGGAAATGAAGGCACAAACACCGTTGGCATCCATGTCGCCAACAACTGCTCCCATGTCTACTGCTCCGCCGCCCCCGGCGGCTGCGCCCCCGAAATTCGTCCCGAACACTGCTCCTGATCTCAGTCTGTTCGGCTGATCACCCATCATTGTCCTGTCCGCTGCCTGGCCCTCGGCTCCTGCCAAGGCAGCGCCGGCTTCGCCTCCGAGCACGTTGGGCCCGAGGAGGGCTTTTCGCTTGATCTTGTCGTATTGAGTCTATGATTTTTGATCGGTGAACAACAAACTGTTAGGGGGGTGAGATATGCCAACCTTGAGCTTTTGGTATTCCTTGTCTCGTTCTTTGAGAGAATCCTGCAGACCTGCGTGCTTGCGCCGCTCTAGCTCCAAGTCTCGTTGGAGCTCTGTTAGGACGATAATGGCGGTAAGTCAACAGCAGGCAATGCAAACGGGCCTGACCAGATAGCTTGTTGTTTAGCAGATTGATTTCTCCGTTCGCTGATGAATCTGATTAGTTCTGATAAGCTCAAGACTGAAGCTTCGGATAGACCTTCTCTGATGACGTTATCAAGTTGTTTCTGCAGTTGCGCATTCTTCTCATTCACGTTGCGATATACGGCTTGTTGAAAGGAACTGCGGCGCAATTGTGTTAATGCATGTGGTTGTCGGTTTTGCACTACGATCATCGCTCAACTGCTCTTGGTGAATCTGGTATTGCCAGAAAGACATTGCTCTGAAGGTCGTGAATGAGCGGCTATCTTCCAAAAGAATATCCCAGTGAGTGACATGCCTGCTGCAGATTTCTAAAATGATTGTCGGGCTGAGTCCCGACAAGACAGACTTTGCAACATCTCAGCCAGATTTAATGCATATATGCGCATCAACTCACCGTTTTGTAGTCGTTTGATGGGTGTAGAGAGCAAACCTATCCTAGATCGTTGCGAGAAAGTACGTGAATCAAGCGTAGCAGGCATTACGTACGACAACGTCGTCACTGTTAACTGTTCAAGGCACGCTAATATAGGTTTGTACCAGTCATTCTTTACTTACGGTTCGGTAAGAGATGTCTCGCAGGCTGTGCTCAACGACATAAGCATCGGCCATTCATGGGGTATGAGACAGAAGAAACGCACCCGGGCATAGGCGCGACGCATTGAATAGTTCATTCGCACAATCGACTGTCAGTGGATGTAGCTTGTGTTAACTTTCCGATGTATGTAGAGTAAAGTTCTGATGTGACGTACCGCAGAAGATGTGGGAACCTACGAAGGCGGACGTTAATAACGATCACAGCCACTAGCCTTCTGCGACGCAAAGACTTAACTTACAGGTTGTCTATGAAGCATAGCGCAACCCCATCACGTAATCATACGCATGTATTATGCTAGGTACTCACAACCACCGCCTTCTCTGACAAAGCCCTCCTACATGTCAATCTGTTGCATTTGAGGTTGTCCATCGGTACGCGGCAAGCGCACTACGATGTATTCCGTGAGATGAGGTGTGGAGCAGAAGAATTACGCGAGCTGCTGGTCGCGATATTGGCGGTTGGTAAAGCCTATGTTGGTGGTCGCCCTCAGATGAGCGTGCTCGCCGGGCGACTACCTCGAAAGACGCGACGCGACGATGAAACACGTGATCGCGTTCAATGTGGCACTCACCAAGTTCGACTGTGCACTGCAAGTGAGCGTATGCCCAACACTATGAGGACGACCATTAAATAGTCGGGCTCAAACAAATAACACAACCCTTAGGTAGCAACGTAAATGGAATATTTCTAGGAAATTTGTATAGCGGAGGCGGAAGGCACAGCTCGTCGAGCTTAGAAGCTCGGAACGTAGATACTTACCGTAATCGGACAGTCTCCATCTCCCCCGGTAGATGCCGGTAACTGCACAGTTTCTCAGCCACCGGCCGCTACATTTTCCCAGGCCGGTATAGTGCGTCGCCACAGCCGCGGTAACCAGCCCATCCTCAAGACTCGTCGACGCCATGGCCAAATCCAAGAAGTGTGTGCCCACATGGATGTTTCGAATGGTAACAACGAGTGCTGACGGTGCGGTATGCGACCTCTCTAGCCATACCAATCACAATCAAAACAAGAAGGCTCACCGCAATGGTATCAAGAAGCCTCAGAGCCACAGGACAAGGTCGATGAAGGGGGTACGTCTGATATTGCATGTGTCGAGCCTGAATTAGATATTGAGATTTCGACGATGCAGGTTGACCCCAAGGTACGCTGATTGACCGTGTCCGGTATCTCATATGAATTCCTTCCAACTCGCATAATCCAGTTCCGCCGCAATGCGAAGTATGCGCTCGTTGGCTCGGTATGTTGTTTATACAACTCGTCGTGAATCAAGCTCTCATAATCATGATTGACAGCGGAAGGCACGCAAGGAGGCCAAGGAATCGTCATGACGCGTTCGTCTGTAATACGCACATGTGCCCTCGAACATTGGAATTGACATCAAGGAGATGTCGGTGGGAATGGCCCCTTTCAGTCTTGGCGCGGCGAACTGCCTTTATGTATTCCACCATCAGCACCGCCGCCATGCGTATATGCTCTCCAGTATGCCTACATCATTCTTCGTTCAGGAATCGAAAAGCCCAAAAACACTGATATGCTGAGCTGTGGAAGCGGAGAGCTATGATACATCATGTGAGTCGTAATGCTATCGATACAACTAGGAGTCGCGCAATGGGACACCATAGCGACGGAAATCGTCATGGACGACTGTCTGAGGATCTCCCTCCCTTCACTTGCTGCTGCTGCAGTGTCGCCATCAACCTGTGTGCCTAGATAGACGAAAGTCAAAAGTGCTCGTGTCGAATGCGGGAGCGAACCTACCGCGGCATCCTCCGGAGGCAATGCACCCTTTGCCATGTTGTGCTTGCCGAATCTGAGCTTCTGTACGGGCCGTTGTGGGAGTTTGTTCGTGCCCTCCTGAGGAACGAGGAGCGCCTCGCACTCTTCGCGCGTCGCGATGTGCCCACCGAGCAGAGAGAAGAACTTGTGCCGCAGCACCGTCTTGATGCGCTCGAAGGCATGAGTGGAGTACCAGCCATCGCGCTCCTATACCGTCCATAAACACCAGTGCAGAACCCGGCGAAAGATCGACGTACATTGCACGTATCGCGGAGATCTTCCTCGTCAGCAATCATCTCTTTGAGCATCGGGTCATGGATATCACATAATTGAAATGCAGCTGTCTCTCCTGTGATGGTGATTCCGTCGAATATATGCGACCTACGATGCACGTTAGCTGCCAGCGAACTGCGAGTGTGCGGGGAATATCATTACCTCCTGTCCTCCTCACGTACTTCTCCTGTGCGATTTTGTGCGGATTCTACCCTCACCTCTTGTCGCTTGCTCACCACAGAAGGACGAACGATGGGATGGTTCACATTTCGGAAGTACAATCTCTGGTAGCTGTTTGATCAAGGAGTCTGATCAATCCACTCATGACAAGAATGGAAGATGATAGTACTCACAATCGAGCTTCACGATCTTCGCGAGGATCGTAGCCGAAGCGTATCTGAGTGTCGCGCCATGGGCCATCTTGGAATACGTATGATACGAGGGGTAAGAGGAATTTCGAACTAAAGGGTGGGAATATCTCAACAACAGGTTCAAAGAAGTAAACGATCGCACGCACTTTATGATTTCACGCACTTCGAATGGCAAGAATTGGTTGTATATAGCCGCCCGCGTCCATATGGGCCGTTGCTCGAACAGCTATTGAGAATGAGCAATGAGCGGAAGAACATCATCGCATTAGGACCCTGGGCCCCGTTGACCTCGGCGCTGACCTGTTGTAGCCTCTTGAGTAGCTCCTGGTCTGCCTTGTCCCTCTGCTCTTCTACTGAAGGAGACGGCTTATCCGGAACCTGTTTGGCACGTTGAGCACTGTCTCCACATATCCGTGTGCAGAGCACCCACCCCTTTATCAGTGAAGCTGATGGAGATGGGCCCAAAGCCTTTCCACCTCATCCGGTTGATCAGTCGCTTCTTCTCCTCGCCTGTCTCCTCATCAATAACGGTGGTGACAATAGATGCGGGGTTGGATTTGTAGCTGGACAGGCATGAGAAAGTGTGAAAGGCAAAGTCAACGATATGACGCACTTATAGTTTTGTGGTATGGACTGTCGACTGAAGAGCGGAGGAGGGAAGAGCCGCAGATTGCTCTTCATTTTCGGGACTGCGGAACCTTCTTTACTCGCCTCAGTGAGCCGCGGGTCAATATCCATGGAAGATATATCCTCTGGGATGACATAGTCTTCGGTTTCGGGAGGGATCCTATAACTGAGGATGCCCTCGACTAGAATGCCTTCAACGTCTCCAAGTCAGCGAGGACCAAGTGCACGTACCATCCATGGTGTCCATCGCTGTTCGGAGTTTTGCCACTGGGTCGTTCATGTCCGGCTGGAACTGGAAATCCGCCATACCTACGATGTGGAAGAAGGGTATAAATAAGAGAGTTCGGAGGAATGCACAACTGCACTCACTCCTGAACCTCGCCGTCTTCGGAATAGCCCCCGTAGCCTCAACAGTATATTCCCCTACCACACCATCCTCCTCTGCACCTACCTCACCCTCTCGTCTTCTTCGCTTGCGTTTCACAACCTTGAGCAAGATATTATTCGTAGGCGCAACATCTCCTGGAACCGGATGCGCGAACGGATTCCCCGGTCGAAGATGCAGCTCAAGGAGCGTCTCCGTCTTTCCAGCGGCGCGTTTAAATGCAGTTTCGATGCTTTGTTGTCCACCGAGACGTTCAACAGCAAGTGGGACAGACGTAGGCTTCACGTAGCCCGGATACTCGATAGAGTAGAAATGCGTGGCGGGGAGCGGCCTCTCGGGCGCTGGCGTGGTCTCTGGTGCTGGCACGGACAGCAAATTTGATGGACCTGCGACGGGGTCGTCCGTTGCGACATCAGACATTGTATATAAAGAGCAGCTGAGTCCACGATGAAGAAGAGTGAAGGCGGCGTGATCGAAATAGGAAGGGGTACGCTCAAGAGGTGGCAGGTGGCGGGTGGCGGGCCGATCATGTTCAACAAATTGATGCGATATCTTGTCGCGATACATGCATTATGGGCCAATTCACTCGTGTATGTAATTCATAAAGACGACAGAAAGTCGATCGTGCATGTCTTGATGAACCATGTTCGCTAGTTTACATATGCTGTCTACGGCGACAGGAGGCTGCAAATCGATTTGGCAACACACATATACATCTACTCCTTGGGTTTCTTCTGCATTGCCACCAACTGGTCCCACGTGTCCTACGCGGAGCGGGGCTCGCCAGTGAGTTGAAATGGAAGAGACAGTCTCATGTATGCACGTACCTGGACGTCGACGCCCGACTCAGAGAGTGCTGCAGACACCTTCATCGCGGCGTTCCTCACATCCGATTTCAACAGCAAACGAAACATTTGTAATTTTGACGGCGGCTTGGTGAGATCCAGTCCTGAAGATGTGTCCATAACGTTGTTATAAATGCAATGTCCGACATCTTGTCGGAGGCGGACGACTGCGCACCTGCATCCTCCAGAGCTTGCTGCAATTCCTTCAACATCTGCTTAATTTCCGGCTTATGCTCTATTGCGTGTCCTAACTTTTGAGAAATCTCTACATATTGCTTGAAGTTCTCATCTTCCTCCGCCCTCCGTCCCGGAGTCGTAGAGAACGCAGCTTGTCGCGTGCGATGACGATGTGAGGCAAGGATCCGGGTCGTTGCATTGGAGTGGATAGCACGCGCAGACAGAGTCTGCCTAGAAAAGGGAACAAGAATTGCTGTCCTGAGCATGTCTCAGTGCAGAGAAGCCGTGCCGCAAGCAACTGTTTGGAGAACGACTGCGAGACGAGTTGAAGCCAGGAACCCGAAGCGGGCTACATAGCGGGCGTGAGAAAGACGCGTAACGCGTGACCGCGTCAAGATGCACCGCGTCGTCGTGAGAGTAAGTGGCAGACCCATCGCGTATACGACAAAACAACATTCATTCCATCATCTCAGACAGAACCTTGCTTCATGGAAGATGACTATTACTCCGTTGAGTCGATCCTTGCGGAGAACCAGAAGATTCAATGTACATTCAAGATTGACATCCCAGACATGGGTCACCTCGACGGCGGCAACGAACGCGACGTACGCGATGCTTCGATGAGATTAGACGCGTCTGCTAACTGCCTTTCGCAAGATAAAAGCACTCAGCAAAGTACAGGTACCGATGTGGATGGCATACATCCTCATATACTCGTCAGCTCTGTATCGCGTCTCTCCTGGTCATCCACTATCATGTATGCTTCCCTTGACACAGTGACTACGCGGACTTCACCATTCCGCCTCCATTCTCCGCTCGCGTCAGAAACGCGCTGAACGCAGAAGCACGCAGTGTGCGTCTGTCAGCTCTAGTCGGGCAAGGAGGGTTATGGTACGGCTTCGGGAGAATGATCGTACGGCTGTGAGTAAGGAACCCCCCAGCGTTACATTCTGTCATTGACATCGGCTCGTCTCAGCATGAATGATTTACAAGCTCAGGAAATATCCGACCTTCTAGTCAAGGTACTCATCGGCTGGACCTCAAAGCATGGTCACTGACCTCCGATGGATAGACGTTCCGAGCACGCCTTACACAGGTCATCGACCAGGCACAGCACTTTGCCTCCATTCACGCTGCCGCGGCGTCCGGGACTGGAGGAGGCATCAGTGCGCTTGCGAGCGACGAAGCTACGATGTCTTTCCGAGAAGGACTCGACGGAACGGAGCGCGAGTGTGCGTCCGTTCTCTCCATAAACCATTACAGTAAGTGCTTATGAATGCAATCCTCTGTTGTTCGCTTCGTAGTGTTCGTGCTGGCACAAGATAGCACATGGAGGACGAAACGATGGTATGAAACGAGCGACAGACCGCGACGGTGATCTATCATGCATTTTACGTTATGGAGGATGTTACGATATAGAGTCATAGTGTATACTGGTAAAGGGGCTGCTATGAGCAATGTTAATTTGAACATTCGGTCATGAATGCATTGCTAACATCGGAATGGTTGCGTTCATGATGGAGTGTGTGGATAGGGCTTTATCACTGCCAGTCAGCGCTTTGTTTGCTCTTGCCCCCGCCACCTACACGTCTTGTCACCTCTTCCGTGTCTCAAAGACTACCTTTCCGTTCCGCTAGCATATATGTTGTGGTACTATGGTATCAGCGAACACAGCAACCATGATGGACAATGACTTCCAATTGGTGAGAAGCGAGAACTGAGTTGTGTCAGTGTAACATGCTTGTGGGCAGAGCGGTCAGTCCTCCTTTGTCCTCGTCGACGGCCCCTGCGCCTCAGCTGCCGTACCGTGGTCCTGCTCCTGGCCCTCGGATAAATGTAAATCGTGAACAAACCTGCGCAAAATAAATCTCGACTTAGGGCTTGTAACAGTGCATGCTACTCACCACTTCACACTCGCCCATAGCGCAAGCTCGATCCCCATGAGCGAGATCAGGTGTATGTTTCCGCGCGTCGCTACGGCTAGCGAGAGCAAGACCAGAAGAAGCGCCCCGAACGCTGCATCTAGGAGCAGAAGAAAGGTCGGGTTTAGCGAGGAGCCCGGGGTGAGGATGTTGCCCATGAACGAGTTGGAGACGACGGGCGTGGCCGACGCCTCATCCATTTGTTCCTTCTGCTGAGGCATCTGGTGTGGACGGATATTGCAGAGTAAACTTTACGGCACGCCTAGTGCCGAAGCACGTCCAGCACAGAATAAATGCACGACGAGCACGACGAGCACAGCGCGGCAGCACGGACACGCGTGGAGAGCCTCGCCGCTTCCCGATAAGGATATACCTCCAGCTGGGATCTGGCGCTCAAGAAAGACACGAGAGTGCTCATCACAGTGAGCTCTCGCAATTCTCATCAGCTCGCCCCTTGTCTCGCTCAAAGTTCGAGAAGCCCACGAATCATTGACGTTGTTCTCCTCCGAGAATGCTGCCATGCAATTATTCGTTCTTACTTTGTGCAACTGTGCTCGATCTCGCACGGCGGCTCATTCAGGATGACGAGAGCGCAGGTAACGTCCGCTGAGAATGGTACGCTATTGTTCTTCAACAAATACCTGAAGCTATAATCAACAGACTATTTCTGCTGCGTTCAGTGCAAACAATCTCTTCGTCAGCATCAACCGGTCGAATATGTCCTTTGAATTGCCTGCAACGCGCAGCGATAACTGTCAACGCTGGCATGGTCGGCACGGAGTAAGCATCAATGCGGGTACAGCATGCCTTGAAGGTTTTCATACAACGATGGAACGGCCAATTACATCGCGAAGAAAAATCTGTCAAGGCCATCATGAAATATCCAATCCGACGTGTCTGTTGGTCATGCATTGATGCATAGCCAATGCACGCCTCTCGAGAACTACTTGAATTCATCATATACTGGCGGTATACACGGCCGCCTCTCAAATATGACGCCAACGTAATCCGTCTTTCAGTAAAGTCTAGCCAGAGCAACTGCACTGGCCTTTGATAATCACACTTATGCCCTGAACCCTAATCCGACACTGATTCTGATCATCATTTCCGTGTCAAGTGCATAGTAAGTGGACACTTCAGCTGCCACAAATCAGCCGCCAGCTCCTCATCAATCTGGCGCGTACATCGATTACAGGACCCGTGTTACCGATTCTAGTGGAGTTGCCATGGAGACGAACGATGTCCGGCGTCCTGGGAGCGTGCATACCAATGGTAACTACAGTCTGATTTCCATGTGCCTTCCCAAGCCTCGTCGGTCACATAAGGCGTCGGCATCGCAAAGCGATTGTCGCCAACTTGCCTTTCGTCTTCTCTTCACTCCTTCGTCCAAGTGCTTCAGGTCAGTTGAGGACAGCTTTACTCTGTACATCCTAGGCAAAGGCGAACTGACGGATTGTGTTGTGGCCAGTCACTTCATTTGGGCTGCCCGGTAGCGCCCCTGGACAAGATTCGTTTTTCTATTCAATTGGCGTCCGGCAGGCCGTACAATCTGGGAGTGACGACTCCTCTCGGTCAATATGCATTTGTCTCTATTCGCTTTCGCCCTCGCACTCGCTGTGCCAATCAATGCTGCACCGATAATGACAAGGGCGTCTGATTCTACGGATGTTAAGGTTCTACGTAAGTCTCGGATTTATATGCAGGAATCTCACGTTCCAGTTCGAACAAACGTCAGAATTTGCCGGTGTTTTGGAGCAACTCGAGACCGAATTCTACGCGCAGGCTCTGGCTAAATTCCAGGATTCGGATTTTACCTCTGCTGGATTCACAGAAGCGCAAGTTCCCATACAACAATTTGAGAATATCCATAGCGATGAAGCGACACATCTGTCCGTGATTAATGTGAGTCCGTTCTCGACAGAAAAGATCACTAGTATATCCTCAGCGACGTCTTCAGTCGACTCTTGAATCTCTTGGAGCCTCCCCCATATCTGGTTGCGAATTTGACTTCTCGAGTGCCCTTACGAACGTCTCTACTATGGCCGCCACAGCCCGAGTTGTCGAAAACATGGGTGTCTCCGCTTACTTGGGCGCGGCACATATGCTCTCCGATGCTTCTCTCCTGACCGCGGCGGCTTCGATCATGTCTGTGGAGGCTCGGCATCAAACCATCCTGAACTTGCTCAACGACGCCACGTCCATTCCACAAGCGTTCGATATCGCTCTGAACCCTAGCGAGGTGCTTGCCGTTGCAAGCTCCTTCGTATCTGGGTGTGATGTCGGCTTTTCCGGTAGGCAGCAGTCGACACACGTGGCGTACACACAGCAGACTCAGTTTGTTTCGCAGCGAACACCCCGCTCACCGTAACGAACAACGGCCCTATTGTGCAAGGCGATACACTTTCGTTCTCGTCCACGGCTGTGAACAGTTCGACAGACGTATGTGGCCCATTCTAGCATCTAGTTCGATACTGACGGAAACGTCTCGCGTTCGCAGAACCTCAGCTGTCAAATGCTCGTCGGAGGCGCAGCCGTGTCGATCTCCCTGGAACTCAGCAGCTGTGTCGTCCCATCCTCCATTAACGGACCCGTCGCCGTTTTCGTCACGTCCGACTCGCAGCCGATCAACAGCAACATTCGCGAAATGAACACCAACACTATCGTTGCTGGGCCGGCGATGATCTTCGTAGACGCGCAGACTGATTACCTGGGCGAGCTCGCGGTCGCCGGCACCGTCGCGGACAACAGCACGACCACTGGGAGTAGCACGTCGTCGGGGAATAGCACGTCGTCGGGGAATAGCACGTCGTCGGGGAGCAGCTCGGCTGGCGCTGCTGACAGCACCGCGACCGCGACTGCCGTGTCCAGCGTAGTCGTAAGCGCAAGCACTGCAGTCAGCACGGACGTCGCATCTGCTACTGCCACCTCGGCAAGTACCGCCAGCGCAGCTGCCACTGTAGCCTCAAGCAGTGCGAACGCTGCCTCGGCATCGAGCGCAACGAGCGCTAGCACGATAACTGCGGCCGAGGCCGGCTCCACGACGGAGACAATCTCGCCCGAGCAGGCCAGCTCAATCCTGTCTGCTGCGAGTGCGGCGAGCGCCGCTGCGGCAACTGCTACTGGCGCGGCGGATGTGGCGGCCCAGGCTTTGTCGACGCTTATCGTCGCAGCACCCGCCAGCACGAGTGGGGCATCCACGGACATCGTAGCGTACCCCGGTGGACCGAACACGTACGTTGGGCCGTTAGGTGCTGTTGATGTGTTGGGTTGGTCGACGACATAGAAGGGTTTGCACCATATGTTGTTGTAGCTCTGGTGTATTAGCTTAGGATTGTTTTGAATGGACGTGAGAGTCGGGATTTGGCATGAACCTTGCGCTTTTGGAGGACTGTCAGCCGCGATCTCACTTACAACTACATGTATGCTTGTCGTGTACCTCGTATCAGTTGCGTCAAACTTGAATGCTGTTCCGAGCTGCTGGTGCTTGTGACGCATGAGGTGCACTAACAGACAGAGCGTGCAGCCTGAGGTTAGGCTTATGCAGCCAATCATGAAGCTGTGACGAACCTCACAATGTACAAGCACTCATTCACCTATATGACCAAACTGATATTGACAGACCAATGGGGATTCTTAGATCACGCTCGACAGTTCGCACGTATAGTATGTGTGCTCATAGTATCCGCTCAAAACTCCCTCTCTGCCAGCCAGCTCGACACCATTGCCTGTGCCTCTGCAGGCTTGTCATGGGGGACGTGGATACAACCTACGAGTCAGCACCTCCACTATGCCAACGAAAAACTCGGATACTCATCATATGTCCTGCACCAGGAACAGTGGCGAACGTCAACGTGCCGGCCTTCTTGGTCTCTCCGGCCTTCTTCTCGTTGACGACCCAGTCGCGCCACTCCTCTGCATTGTACGCCTCTCTGCCCAGCCAGTCGAGCTTGTCTACCCACAGCTTATTGGCGACCCAATTGCATTGCCAGTCGTACGTCCCGGCATAGATGAGCATGCGCACGCCTCGCTCAAGCAGGTTCGCGACGTAATGCTGCGACGGGACGACCCACTTGTCCATGTGGAGGTTGAAGTGGGTCCCGACTTCGCGGCTACAAGCCGAAAAGTTGTTCGGCGATGTGACGCCTAAGATTTTGCGAGTGGATGGTCGGTCAAGGTAATTCTTTATCACGGTGTTTTCTTTGTAGCACAGGCTGTCGCCCTCACACATCTTTCGGGACGTAGACGAAAGGCGTGTCATATCATGTAGCTCTCGGAAGTCAAGGAACACATGTACCTTCGAGATGTCGTAGACGTTTCGGCCTGCAACGAATTGAGCGTTCGGCCCTGCAATTGATGGCATCAAATTGGTCTATGCAGCTTCTGCGCATAGCTTCTTAGCATCGAGGAAGCTACCATGAATGGGTTTAGTTTTCCGAAATGTGCGTATTGGTCGACAACAAGCGCGCGACAACTCACTGCCATCTTCATGCGCACACAGGTGCTAATATCCTGGAAAGGCACTTGCAAGGCAGCCGTGCCGCATTCTATCTCGTAGCGTCCGAAATAGAGCCTATGACGAACGTTAACACTGCTACACTTTCACAGCAGGCAAGCTACGCACGTCGATATGTCCGTGATCCCATTTCCAATCAGGACGCTCGTGAGGTTGAGAATCTCTCTGCCTTCTGATTTTGCGATAGTATTACGGTCGAATATGTAGCTTGCGAATGCTGGCAAGTAGCGACCCTAGCAGGGCGTGCCGCGCATCAAGACCGACCCGCATCAGTGTTCTGTGTACTCACACCATAGGATTCTCCTGCGAGGTGGAGGGGGCGGCCAGTGAATTGAGGAAATATCTCAAAAAAGATCGAGAGGAATGCGTAAATGTTCTTGGCAGCGTCTTCTGTGGTCTCGACAGTTTCTCCATAATCCGCATAAGAAAAGCCGACGCCAACCCTGAGATCGTAATTCAGACACTACTTGATCGCAAGGGGAGGGAGTCCGCACGTTGGTCGAGAAAGAAGATGTCTGCCTCCGCGTTCCACGAGTACGGGTTCCAAACACTGCCATTGGGAGATTTGTCTTCCTTGTCGATACTACACGGTCCTTCGAGGGATTATGGGACGAAATTCGATAGTACAGTAGAAATGTGGAGTACCTAGCTCCATGAGTAGGCCCATGGATGACGAACAGCCAGGGCCTGAGCAAGCATCAGGGCATTCGCCCTCAAGACAGATCTGCTGGTACCATACCTCCGTTGATCCACATCATAACATCATCTTTGAATACAAAGTGTAAGCTGAGAGATGTTCTTTCTCGGTTGAGATAACGAACCTTTGGCTGGGTCCCTTCTGCTCTCGAAGAAATAGAAGAACAGATGCTTAGCACCAGAATCAACATCCAGATATCCCGTGTACACACTGAGAAAACAAAAGCATACAGAGTCATGCAAGTGAGTTACATGGCAAACATTGACTTTGAGTGCATCCTCACTTCACAGTCGGATCACAGAATGTGCTTTTCTTGATCCTGACTCGGTGAGCAGGGAGATTCGGATGCCGCAGAATGCTAAACTCTTCCTCAGATCTATAGATGACAATCGCCACTGCGCAATGCCTATATCATGGCCAAACGATTGTCCATGGCCACCAGTAACAACATTGTTCGTGAAGCCGCGAGACTGCCGCGCGATCACCTCAGCCTGGAAGGCTACACCGACCGAAATGAGTACAACCAGAGGCCACAGCATCATCGCCATCCAGTGTGAGGTTTAAAAACCTCGAGCAGCATTCAGACGTGTCTTGAGAACGGATATTTGGATTTTCTCATGGGCCTCGCTCGGATAAGGAATATACCGTAATTAGTCGCTGCATGTCACGTGGAGCCAGTCTACAATTGGCATTGCCATAAATGGAGGCGCAATAGAAGGGCGCCTGAAAAGTTCGAAGGCAAGGTCAAGTCTGTCGCCTTCCAACTTCTGCTCTAAGGCTGTTTTCTACTGCGGTCATTCGCCATGCTGGTTCTATACGAGACGTCTCTGGGCTATTGTCTTTTTAAGCTCACCGACTCTGCCAAGGTTTCAAGTGCCGATGTGTGGGAGGACTTCGAGACACCGGAGCGAGCTAACAAACTGTAGGCATATAATACCGACTCTACCGAGGTTATCAATATGCTCACGGCTTCTCATGCTTTTCCGAATCTCTTTCTTGTTGATAACACTCCTTGACAGGCTGAGGCTCAAATCTCTGCACCGTTTCACATCCACTGCGACCGCCGTCGAAGAGATCACCGCCCTTCAAGAAGGGAAGCTTGGGAAGGGCCTGAAGAAATTCCTTTCGGACGAGGTTGTAGGAAAAGGAAAGGGGAAGAGATCACTAGTTGTCCTTGACCCAAAACTTGGTGAGCTAGGCAGGCTCTTGCCGTTGGGTTTCGCTTGCTGAAGAATGTGATACCACGTCTCGATCAGGTCATTCAATCAGCAAGAAGCTAGGCATCAATGTCATTGCCCAAGATAGCACCATGGAACTCTTCCGTGGTATCCGCAAGCAGCTTGCAGCCCTTCTTGACGGATTAGACCCGAAGGATCTGGCTACTATGAGCTTGGGCTTGAGTCATTCACTATCTCGGTGAGCAGTGCCTATATCGCGTATGACTCCTCCTTGCTCAAAACGTTCCGTCAGTTTCAAGTTGAAGTTCTCTCCGGATAAAGTAGACACCATGGTCGTACAAGCCATAGCTCTCCTCGACGACTTGGATAAAGAGATTAACATCTATGCTATGCGAGTCAAGGTAATTCACTTTTACATTTCATGCGAATCCTCCCTCATCACGTCTTTGTAGGAGTGGTATGGTTGGCATTTCCCTGAGCTATCAAAAATCATCGTGGACAATTTGGCGTACGCCAAGGTCATAAAGACGATGGGTTCGTATGTTCAACAGAGATGGTTCTCCGTCGCCCTGACCCATATATGTCTAGGTTTCCGAACAAACGCGGCAACTACTGACTTCTCTGCCGTCCTTCCTGAGGATCTTGAGGCGACCATCAAGGCTGCGGCAGAAATTTCGATGGGAACAGAAATTTCAGACTCTGACATTGCCCACATCAACTCTCTCTGTGACCAGGTGATTGCTATCACCGCTTACCGGACACAGCTTGCGGAGTATCTACGGAATCGCATGAACGCGATTGCACCCAATCTGACTGTTCTTGTCGGTGACCTTGTCGGTGCACGGCTGATCAGCCATGCTGGTAGCCTTCTGAATCTCGCGAAGCATCCTGCGAGTACCATCCAAATTCTTGGGGCGGAGAAAGCCCTGTTCCGTGCATTAAAAACGAAGCATGATACGCCTAAATACGGGTTGATCTACCATGTACGTTGCTCACTACATTCTATCGAACATTAATGTCTCAAGGGGGCTACAGGCATCTCTGATTGGTCAAGCACCACCAAAACTGAAGGGAAAGGTCAGATCGCGTGATCGCAGTTATAGACATCGTTCACGATTGTTTAACCATTATTCACAGATGGCTCGTATGGTTGCAACTAAGGCCGCTCTGTCTATCCGTGTTGATGCATTGACGGAAGTGGAGGATAAGTCCGAGCCGCTAGCGCCGTCAATAGGTATCGAGAACCGCGCCAAATTGGAAGCACGCCTGCGTGCGCTCGAGTCGCAGGGCGACGCTGCTGGTGTGCGTTCAGCGATGTCGAACAGGAACCAGCAGCGATTCCAGATGACTGGGCAAACCAAGACGTACAACACGGCGGCGGATGCGGTGGATCTCATCTCAACGCAGCGAGAGCCACTGGAGTCGGCAGTGGCGGCGGTGTTGGACGTTAACGCGGAGAAGAAGAAGGCGAAGGAAGAGCGGAGGGCGAAGCGGAGGGCGGAGAAGGAGGGGAAGACGGCGGAGAGCGAGGAGGCGCAGGTTAAGGAGAACGGCCAAGCAGCCTCTGTGGAGGCGAACGGTGCGGAGGAGGAGAAAGAGAAGAAGAAGAAGGAGAAGAAGCGGAAAAGGCATGAGGACGATGGAGATGTCACAATGGAGGACGCAACAGTGAGTAATCCTAGTAGACAATTGCTGAATATCACACTAATGCACTCTTTAGACGGACGCAGATGCTGAGGCGGAGCGCAAGGCAAAGAAGAAGGCTCGCAAAGCAGAAAAGGCCGCCGCGGAGCAAGAGTCTGGCGAGTCCAAGAAGAAGAAGCGGAGAAAGTCGGAAGCATAAGTCTCCATAGTATGCTTTTCTCTGCCGCTCACGTCCATTATCTATCTCAATCATTTTATTATTACCTTCGACGCGAGTATCGAGACATGCTTATTGCTTTCTGGGATCTATTGGCTGTCCCGTTATACCGGTGTCACTATGCTCGATCTAGAGACGTCTAGTTTGTCAGTGAAATGGTTGGCTAAAGTATTATAGTGATGAAAACCACGTTTTGCCAGTGGCATTCAATTACGGTCTCCGAACGGCTCTCCTAGCTCGATTCACTCCTGCTCTTGGTGACGATCGCCACCAAGTCTTTAGATGGCTAGATGCCGTCAGTCCATCTGTGTCATTACGCATCAGCCTGGGGACGCGAACCAGCTAGCCCCCATCACATCCTGAGAGACGGAGACCAGGTAGGTCTCGAAACTTGAAGCTTGATTCTTGACTCTGTCCATTGTAGCAGAGAAAGACCGCCCGGGGTTCAATTACAAAAGGGCTGTATATACGAGCAATGCATTGAATGACGGAAAGTGTAATTAGAAGTGTGGAGTAAAATGATTACTGTTGTACGTGGACATGTAGTTATGGTAAGGAGCCTGTTAACGTCACGCGTGGACCGTACTGGAACGTCAGCGGCCCCCGCAGCAGCCATCGTTGACAGTATACCTCCATATGGCGCCGCGGACAAGGTTGATGGCCATCCAGCTGAGCCTCGTGCCCACTACCCTCATCCACCGACGTCTATGTGTGCCAAACGCGGCTCACTTCATTGACGAAGCGCAACTAGCTGGTCTAGTTTCACATGCATATATCCTCGATGCAAGCTGAGCTCCATTGCGGCACGTCAGCGGAGCGGCGATTCGTACAAGCGCATGAAGAGGCTCTCCGTGTTGATGCTCGCTTCCCTCCCCCTCCGTTTGCCACCATGCGACTGTGTTTCGACGTCTTCTAGCACAATTCCTCACACCGTGTTGCGCAATGGAAACAAACGCTTCGGAGGGGCGACCGACCAGCGATTCGATGGTCAAAGCCTTTCTTCCTGCCGCGGCTTGCCGGTCAGCATTACGGACATCTCGTCTCCATCGTTGATGACGCTCACGACACACTCTGTCCCCGCGAAGCTACGCTGGGGCGACATGCCGAGGGCAGCGTCGCTTTTGGCATAAAACGCTCGGAGGATCCGGCGGAGGGCACGCCCGCACTGAATGGCCTGTAGGGTGCGCAGCAGTCGCCGCGGACAGTAATTAACACGACGACGAGGATCAACTGCGCGAATACGTATGAGGGCGGCCCGCCCACGTTCAGGTCGATCCAGTGGAGTGGGGACGATTCGCACCAAATTGGCCCATGTTCCGCCATGCTATGTCGTCCGCGTGATGTAGGACCGATCTAAGGCGCGAATGGTAGCGGTACAACAAGTCGAACTTTCAAATTTCAGCCCATCAGTTGTCTGAACGTATATATATGGGCCGGGATCAACGGCGCTGTATCATTATGTCGGTGTGCGATATGGCCTAGGCATCGGCGGCCATCCGAAAGACGGGCTGGGCGAGTTAAAGCGACGCTATCATAGGCAAGCTGGGGCGAAAGTGGCGCAGAAGCTGACATCAGCGATCGGACAACGTCCTAGCCCGAAAAGGGTGATCGCGCAACCACCTACCTTACGTAAGCGCCACTGTGGCACCATGGGTACAAAGTGTTCAAGTTCAAACTCCGAAAGCATGAATCTCCGCCGTGGCTCCATGCGGCGGCCTGCAGTGTTGCTTCTCCCCATCTTCAGTTCTTAATCTATATCATCATATGCATGTGCAACATTAGGTGTCCTTGCTGTTCAACCGTTCCATAGTAAGCAGCGATCCCTCCATATATACCTCAGCAGTTCTGATTCACACATACCATCCTCCACAGAGATATGGTGCCGGAATTACCAGGTCTGATTCCCGATGACTTCCACTTCAGCTCAATGGAGACTACCGAGGACATGACCCGCTACGTCCCGGGAGGCTACCATCCTATCATCATTGGCGACATTATCGGCTCGTCTCTTCGTACGGACTCTGCGAGCAAGCCATGCCAATATAGGATCATGCACAAGTTGGGCTTTGGGTCATATGCGACGGTATGGTTGGCTCAGAAGATGGATTCAAGCGGAGCGTTCGTCGCAGTGAAGATCACAATGGCGGCAGATGGTCATACACGGGAGGCTCAAATGCTCGAAGCAGCCTCAACGGTGCTGCCCAATGGCCAGCTGTCGCCACATGGCATGACGCTGCTGGATCACTTACCTTGCGCGGTCCCAATGGCACTCACTCTGTTCTGGTGACGGACGTTGTGGCGCCGATCATCTCCTTTCCTTCACCTAGACGCCCTCCGCATTGGCGGAAAGCTGTCGCGTACGGTCTAGCGCAGAGTTTAGCGCACCTACACGCTGTAGGGATCGTCCACGGAGGTACGTTGTCCGCTTCCACTGCTGACGATTCCCTGACTCCTGCCTGTAGACTTGCACCTCGGTAATGTTGGGCTTGCCATGCCGCAGCTCGCACATCAGGATCCAGACGTACGACCTGACAATTGTTCTACCTTGCTCCGCTGCCAAACAAACGCGCTCGTTACCCGCTTATGTTGTCGCGCCGTGCCGCCTGACTACGTACTATGAGAAACTCGCCAGCTCCGATCCGCCTGTGACTAAGATCTTCGACTTCGGCAATGGTGAGCTGAGTTCTTGAGAACTCTCTCGGTTTCCTAATCACACTCACTGCAGCGCATAAAGCCGGAACGCTACCACTGAACTTACAATGTGCGGTGGAAGCTTGCGCTCCCGAGGTAGTCTATGCACTCGTCATAAAAAAGACAGAAAACCCACCCGTTGAGCCCCCAGCCGACGTCTGGGCTCTCGGTGCTGTCGTGCGTCCTCTCCTGCCCCCTCTTCGAAGCACGATAACCTGATACATTCGCACAGATATTCGAGATCGTTACTGGCTCTCCACTTTTTTATGGCGTCGGCATGCCCGCCCTGCCGTCTCGCATGTCTAAGATGGCCGGCTACGTACCCCCAAAGTGGCGGTCATGGCGTCCTGATCTGACCATATCACCCGACCAGGCCGATGCCTGGTGGACATCACGTAAAACGCTGCTACGTCAAGGCTGTGTGGATGATAAAGACACGGACGCGCTCGTTAGGCTGCTGAAGAAAGTGCTCGTGCTCGACGCCACGATTCGACCGACTATCGTAGAGGTCCTGCAAGATCCGTGGTTCCATGATGATGCCGCGCACGAGGTCCAAATTTGAAGCCAAGCCGTTTTCCCGACTTCTTGTGACGTTCGTGTTCATTTCTCGCCCTTTCGCTCGCTCTGTGATCTGACGTTGAGACGGCAACAGCATGCTTTTTCATAACTCTTCGCACGCGAACTATGCCGGCCAACCAAAGCACCTGTCCGTGTATGTCTGCAACGATGACAACTGGGCTCTCACGCCCCACGAGCATGGCACGGCTGTGCACATCTTCGCTGTGGAACAGGAGCTCGTGAATGGCTATCAAGGCTACTTCTGTGCTCGGGGAGGCGGCACACACTGAACAATGATGCGATCAAGAATGCCTATGCCCAGGCAGAGGCGAAGAATTTTGGGATGCTGGGGCAAGGCGACTTGGCTTGAGAATCATGCGTGTTCAGTCAAGCAGAATGCCAAGATACTGTACTGAGAATATCAAGCTTTGACTCGTCGAATAAGTCTGTGTCAGTAGTTGCGATAGAGTATCTTTTTCTTGTAACCACGGTATTATGATTGCCAGAATTCCACGTGCAAGCCCAATATGTCAGAATCACTAGCCGGTGATATGGTGAACCACATGAGGGCTCTGACACGCCAAGCAGAAAAGGACATCGGAAGCTCTGAGTCTCAGCTGGACGAAACTTTTGGAGAACGTTTTGCAGTGAGACCCGCGTAGTGCAGAATGGAGCCCTTAATCACGTCTTAACCCGGTTTGGTGCATTCTTGTGCTCCGCCGAAACAGTCATGCACTCACAATTGCAAATGTTCGAGCGCTGCAATATTCGAGCTCTTGACTCGAAGCTAAAGAAACATACGGTACATCTGGGCAAGGCTCCTTCCAGGCACATATACACAAAACGACTTAGCTTCAACCTTGGACCTGGTGCGCGGCATCATCATGGAACCACGGGTCTTGCAGGACCACTGCGATAGTCGGTCGAATCGCGGCGTCGAGCACGAGCACTTTCTTCAGCAGCCTAACGAGCGCGTCCGTGTCTTTATCATCAACACAGCCTCGACGTAGCTGCGTTTTACGTGATGTCCACCAGGCATCGGCCTGGTCGGGTGATATGGTCAGGTCAGGGCGCCATGACTGCCACTCTGAGGGTACGTAGCCGGCCATCTCAGACATGTGATACGGCAGGGCGGGCATGCCGTCGCCATGAAACATCGGGGCGCCAGTAACGATCTCGTAAATCTGCGCGAATGTATCAGGATATCGTGCTTCGAAGGAGGGAGCAGGAGAGGACGCACGACAGCACCGAGAGCCCAGACGTCGGCTGGGGGCTCGACGGGCGGGTTTTCTGTATTTCGATGACGCGAGCAAAGCCTAACTCTGGAGCGCAAGCTTCCACCGCACACTGGAAGTTCAGTGGTGGCGTTCCAGCTTTATGCGCTGCATTGAGTGTGGTTATGAAGCCGAGAGAGTTCTCAAGAACTCAGCTCACCATTGCCGAAGTCGAAGATCTTAGCCACAGGCGGATCGGAGCCGGCGAGTTTCTCATAGTACGTAGTGAGGTGGCACAGCGCGACAACATAAGCGGGTAACGAGCGCGTTTGTTTGGCAGCGGAGCAAGGCAGAACAATGGTCAGGTCGTATGGGCTGAGATCTTGCATCACATCGTCTTCATCCTGATGTGCGAGCTGCGGCATGGCAAACCCAACATTACCGAGGTGCAAGTCTACAGGCGGGAGTCAGGGAATCGTCAGCAGTGGAAGCGGAAACGTACCTCCGTGGACGATCCCTGTAGCGTGTAGGTGCGCTAAACCCTGCGCTAGACCGTATGCGAAAGCTTTCCGCCAATGCGGAGAGCGTCCGGGTGAAGGAAAGGAGACGATCGGCGCTACAACGTCCGTCACCAGAACAGAGTGAGCGCCGTTGGGACCGCGCAAGGTAAAGTGATCCAGCAGCGTCATAATATGTGGCGACGGCTGGCCATTGGGCATCACCGTTGAGGCTGCTTCAAGCATTTGGGCCTCCCGTATATGACCATCTGCCGCCGTTGTGATCTTCACTGCGACGAACGCTCCGCTTGAATCCGTCTTCTGAGCCAACCATAGGGCCGTCGCATATGACCCGAAGCCCAACTTGTGCATGATCCTATATTGGCATGGCTTGCTCGCAGAGTCCGTACGAGGAGACGAGCCGATAATGTCGCCAATGATGATAGGATGGTAGCCCCCGGGACGTAGCGGGTCATGTCCTCGGTAGTCTCCATTGAGCTGAAGTGGAAGTCATCGGGAATCAGGCCTGGTAATTCTGGCGCCATGTCTCTGTGGAGGATGGTATGAGGTCTGGACGGGGAGAAGCATACATGCTGCAGACATCGAGCCATTTTTGACCGTGTAAAAATCCGGTGTAGTCACAATGGAAATATTTTAAGTTTCGCTGTGGAAAGTTACATTGTCCATATTGGGTAGTAACATGACCAATCCTGGAAGGGTGTTTCTTCGAAGGATTGCCGGAGCAGGACTTTATCTTTCTTCACTGTATTCCTTTAAAAATCTTGTGGGAAAATAATTCTATCCAGGATATGTCAGGTGATTCGACTGATCCAACAGGGACCCACAACGATTCAACCTCCGACAGATATCGCTGATCTTGTTTTATCAAAAGTAATACACTTAGGTCACAAGGGTTCTTCTCATGTCTTTCCGAGACTCCAGGTTTCCGCACCTCCTTCATCCTTGACTATGTCAGAAGACCCTCTGTTCAGGCATGCTCAAGAACTGATCGAGGAAGGGGATAGACTTTTCTCGTCATTGCGCTCATGGGAAGCCGCTTGGGCTGAGCGGCAGCCGTTCCTGGAATCACGCAGCTACATGCTGCGCCCAAGGTATCGTCCTGGCTGGATCCCGTCATGGAAGGGCACGGGAATGCATCCAATGTATTTTGAGGACTCAATTACTCTTCCTGTAAGGGCATTGTATACTACGTCAATGATGAGCACTGATCGGGAGCAGATTCGGGATCATCTCGTTGACGCCACTAGGACGTCTGACGGGATGCTTGTATACATCAAGAGAGTGCGGACAGGAGACACCGAATCGCGCATAGCTACTATGCTCTCTAGTCCTCCATTGAGTGAGGACCCAGATAACCGCTCCGTTCCCATCTTGGAGCTGTTCCAGGACACAGATGACGAGAGTATATCATATATGGTTATGCCCTTCTTGCGTCTCATCGACAACCCTCCATTTGTGTTCATCGTAGAGATCGTAGAGTTTATGGAGCAAATTCTAACGGTATGCTGTCAGATTACTCTGTTGCGAGTAGAAAGCGTTCCTGACAACGAACGCAGGGTCTAGCATTCCTTCACAAACATGGCGTTGCGCACCGGTCAGTATCAACCCGCGTATTGGTTTTTCGTAATATCTTAATTGATATCGAGCAGAGATTGCGAGTACAAGAACTTGATGATGGATGCGCATGCAATGTATCCGCAAGGACATCATCCCGTCGCCACAATGTGCTTGCCCGATGGCATGACGGAAGCCCCTTATCTTTCTCGAGCAGACACAGGCATCAAATACTGTTTCATCGATTTTGGTATCTCAGTACACTTTCCTCAGGACGTACGTCCTAAGCTCGTGGTCGGGACCGATGGACGAGATCAAGAAGTGCCCGAATTATCCATGAGAACTCCTTATGATCCTTTCAAAGTTGACGTGTTCATAACGGCAACGTGCTTCAACATGAGCTCCACAACGTACGTTATCATGATAAAATGGTTTGCATTAGCGACAATGGTCTGATATACCCTCCAGAAATTTTCTAACATCGACTTCCTAGTTCCCATGATAGAATCTATGACACAGCGCGATCCTTACTGTCGGCCCAGTGCGGCGGAGGCTTTGACTCAATGGCGGAGTATTCGGAGCACAATTTCGAGCGTTCACTCGATATGGAGGCCTCGGCCTCGCCAGGAAGGAACAGTATCGACGGTGTTCAATGAAGCTGTATACTTTGTCAATGCGGCAGCGCATTTGAGTAAGCAGCTGTTTAAGTGGGCTTCAGATTTTCAGGGGTAGATCTACTTGTTCCAGTCTGGTGGATACCGTTTTGCCCGTACTATTTTGCTCGCAGAAATTCACAGCCATTGGATGCTCTGCGGACCTACAGACCCAAGTGTGCATTCGCGCGTCCTCAAGGTGTCTTATGTTGCCTCTTAATGTGTCTCATGACACGACAATAGCGAACTACTCAACCTGACATTCCTCAAATGGAATATGTATCTTGCGTTTCGCACGTCCGTGTGTGTCCGGTGCCTAGTCGCAGGTTCCTTGGTCTCGACGTCTTGACGTCGAAAAATCGACTGTGATTTGGGCTGCATCACCGTGCACAGGTATTTTATACAGATGGACATCCACCTGTGTATCATAAGAGTTGCACGCGATGCATATATTCATAGAGGAGAGGGTATCTAGAAGCGCTAAATGTACTTGTCTACCATCTTATCTCCGATTCACGACTAGAAATGTATCGGAGCGAATAATCCGTGAAATCCTAGTAACCGTAAGGTCTGATAGCCTATGAAGAGTCGAGGCCCATTGGCACTTGCCATCTGCGTGGTGGTAGAAGATGCAGGCCTGGTGGATGAGGCTTAGGCACTGTCACCCTCCAAAAATTCGGGCGGAATCTGCATAGGAGGCTCAGAGGCCATAGGCGGCAATGTAGGAGCCAAGTCTGGTAGCTTTGATAGCAAGGAGGCTATGCCCCAAGTCAGTAGTCGGAATTAATGATGTATGAGACGAAGGTATCTCACCTAGTTGAAGTCTGACCTCACGTTCCGATCGAATGTATCCCGCTTCCAGCTTGCTCGCAGTATCCCACTGTGGAATATCTACCTCTGAAACAACGGAGACGTCTCGCACAGCGTTTGTGGTTTTCTGACGCGACATAAGTCTTGCAGTTTGTAGATATAGAAACATATCTCACCAAAATGTCTGCGCGGAAGGCTTGAAGCGACTGCTTCGCCTTGTACAGACGCACCTTGAGGTCACTACCGATATATTGTATGGCAGGACCCTTTCGTTGCCACTGTCCGGACGACTCAGCCTCTATATCAAGAGCATTTATGACGTTTGACATCCTGAAGATTGATTCGATGAGCCCAGTATCTCGAGAAAGCTCCATCCGTTGAGAGAACTCACCGATTCACAAAACGATCCCATTCTGTGAAAAAAGTAGGTCTCTTAGCGAGGATCAACTCAGCTTCTTGAGGTTTAATCCCTGTTCGCAGCTCATTGATCGCTTGAAGGACAGCTCTGCCTTGCTGAGCAACTGATTTGGCGGCCCACCGGTCGTTGATCAAGTTGTAGCCATGGTGAACCGCTGCCATGGTAGCAAGGCCTCCTGCGTAGATGCCGACCCAGGACGCAGCACTGTCGACCATACTGTAATATGGTAATGTCCGTCTGGTCTCAGTCAACAACCGTCACTGCATCCGCCGCACTGACAATAGTATCTACCTACTTTGAGATAGAGTGTTGTCGATAGACTTGGAAGAAATACGAGCGAAGGCGCCGTAGTGACCGCTTTTGTCGTCCTCAATGTATCAAGGCTGACCAGTGACGGCACAGCGGAAGTTTATGTGAATGCTACAATGAAGGAGGAAATGAAGCGGGAGTGGAAAATTGACAGCTCACTGACGTCCTATATAAGCTATCACCTCAGCTGCTTTCAAGCTGAAAAAATCAATCTCAGGAATACAATGGACGCTAAGATCTCTTGAGCAGTTGTGAGGCCAGGATCCGCGCCAGCTGGGTCACAGAACATCAGAATGATTCCGATGCGATACGCGGTGCACGCGGTTGTGATTGCTTGCTCAGCCTGACAGCGACACATCAAGACGAAAATCTCTCGAAGCACAGCCCACGATTACGACCTTATTGTCCACAAGCGACGTCAATCAGAAAAGGAACAACAGCCGTACTACTGTTGCAAGCATTTGTCAACCGAGTATCCGTCGGAGATTGAATGTTTGTGGGTCCCTGTTTGATGTTTGATGGAGGTGATCTGGCGGATCACCTGATGATACAGGTATAGTGATGCTATCTCTCTTCGAACCTACTACACCTTCCGCCCTCCTCCATTCTTGATGATGTCCAAAGACTCTTTGGCTTTGCGCGCTCAGGAACTGATAGAGGAAGGTGACGAGATTTTCTCGTCATTGAGTTCATGGGAAACCGCTTGGGCTGATCGGCAGATGTTCCTGGAATCTCGCGGCTACATGCTGCGCCCAAGATACCGTTCTGGCTGGATCCCGTCGTGGAAGGGCACAGGAAAGCATCCAATGTTCTTTGAGGATTCGGTTATTCTTCCTGTCAGTAAAGCCGCGTACTACGTCAACCATTCGCACTGACTTGAATCAGCTCCGGGAGCATCTCATCGATGCTACTAGAATGTCTGACGGAATGCTTGTATACATCAAAAGAGTGAGGACGGGAGATACCGAATCGCGCATAGCCACCATGCTCTCTAGTCCTCCATTGAGTGAGGACCCGGAGAACCACTCCGTCCCCATCTTGGAGCTGTTTCAGGACGCGGATGATGAGAGCATATCATATATGGTTATGCCCTTCTTGCGCCTCATCGACGAACCTCCCTTCGCGCTTATCGAAGAGATCATGGAATTTGTGGACCAAATTTTAGTGGTACGTTGTTAGATTCCTCTTGCAAGTAGAAAGTGTTCCTGACCGTCAACAGGGTCTAGCGTTCCTTCACAAACATGGCGTGGCACATCGGTGAGTGCCAACGCGTGCATGGGTCCTCATAATATCTTGATTGGTAACGAGCAGGGATTGCGAGTACAAGAACTTGATGATGGATGCGCACGCAATGTATCCGCAAGGACATCATCCTGTCGCTACAATGTGCCTGCCAGATGGCATGACGAAAGCTTCTTATCGTTCTCGAGCAGACGCAGGCGTCAAATACTATTTCGTCGATTTCGGTATCTCGGTACACTTTCCTCCGGACGTGCGACCCAAGCTCGTGGTCGGGACCGATGGACGAGATCAAGAAGTGCCCGAATTATCCATGAGAACTCCTTACGATCCTTTCAAAGTTGACATGTTCATCATCGGAAACGTTTTTCGACATGAGCTCCACGACGTACGTTTTACGATACAATGGTTTGCATTAGCGACAGCGGTCTAATGTGCATTCTAGAAATTCTCTAACGTCGAATTCCTTGTTCCCATGATAGAATCTATGACACAGCGCGACCCATCCTGCAGGCCCAGTGCGGTGGAGGCTTTGACTCAATGGCGGAATATTCGAGGCACAATCTCGAGCGTTCAATTGAGGTGGAGGCCGAGGCCGCGCGAGGAAGAGCCGGTGTTGACGGCATTTTATGAAGCTGTATCGTTAGTAAGCACTGCAGCGCACTTCGGTAAAGAGCTGTATAAGTGGGCTGCAGGTTCTCAGGGTTAGGTATACTTGTTCCAGTCCACAGTGATTTCTGTCCTCATGTTACACAGTTCGTATTGCATCGGGATTCGGATGCAGTTGCTTGTCCTTTATTTGCTCATATAGAACACAATTATCCAGTTTTGCACACTCCACGAACGGCTGGAAGGCTGCGCTGTATGTCGAGTATCCCGCTTGAGTGTGTCCGTACAAAAGTATTGGTTTAGCTAATCCATCCAATCTCCATTAGGCTCTGTTGTTCGCCATCATTGCAATTATAGGGCCTCGAACTCAAGGCGATGTCAGCCAACGTTCCCATGAATGCCGCTATTCGTCACGACGAGCAGCTAGCTTCAATCGTTCAGTCCCGGAATTGCAGTGATTGTTCGGCTATCGCGGATCTCATCAAGCAGTGAGAAGCCAGCCATGAGGTTTCATCTGAAGGTAGTTTTTTTTTTCACAGACGTACCACTGGTACATGAAAGCATGGCTGGCCGGCTTGTGCAAGTTCCGAAAAACAGGAATGTAATTTGGCGGGATGATCACGGCACATAGTGAGGATAGACAGGGCTACCAACCAACCCCGAAATATGGCTCCGCGTGTGTAACATAGCTTAAATGTTTCATCCACGCGAGAATCATACCATGGTGCCTGTATTTCGATTGTTCAGTGTAACCAATGCTCGCGAAAAGTATATATCCGCTTACTAGCATCATTGGAATGATTGTTGACATCAGAGAACATTTGTTCAGGGGATTCTAAGGTATCGCCTGCGTCGATCGGCGGTAGGGGCAGCAACGACATCACCCTATCGATCAAGCCCGCTGGAAAATCTTGTGAGAATCGGACTAAGTGTCTGTCTTTCGGGTACATATCGTACATAGATTGTCCCTTGTGGCACTAGAATTCCAGGAGGGAACATTTTCCGCTGCTGTTGAACCAAGTCTGCGTCTAACGGTATTCGTCGTTTTCTGTTTTGAAAGGAGTCGCCTTAGCATACACTTGGACGCCATCGTATACACCCGAAAAGCACTGTACCAATATATCCGCTCGGAAAGCTCCTACCGATCGCTTCGCCTTGTACACCTTTTGCTTTAGTGTATTTGCAAATGCTGGTCTGTTCCGCTGCAACCAGCTTGCACCTGAAGCGGCTTCATCCCAGATGTCTAGAGCCTCACTCATGCTACAGGATCCACAAATTAGCATTAAAAATATCATTGTCAATCTCGCACTCACTCCTTCGCAAATTCATCCCAATGAGCGAAAAATTCAGGTCTGAATCGCATGATCAACTCGCACTCCGCTGGCTTGATGGTGGATCTCATGTCCTCAATTTGTTTCATGGTCGCTTTGAGTTCCTTGATGTGCAACTGGACGTCCCATTCCTTTCGGTCTCCAACTAACTGCCAGGTAGCTAGGCCCGCAGCATACATGCCGATAGCACCGGAAACCGTACCAAAGCTCATGTCTCAGCTGCCCTGACTCTTATTTTAATGCGCAAACCGAACACATCAGCGGAAAGAAACGTACTTGAGCTTGCGTTCTCCGAGTAGAAAAAGCTGATTGAGACACTGCTTCCGTAGTGTTGTACGTGACTGCAAAGCAGCCGAGGAGTCCCTGAGGTCGCAATAGCGGTGAGGAGACTCGGTGCCAGTGCAGCCATGCCCTTATATGCACGCTGTACTACCGCGCATCATGCCGACCGCGTGTGCACTCGACTGCAAAGCTTAAAGGCGCTGAAAACACGTAATGAAAGCTCTACGAGTGTGCTCACCTTGTGGTGTGATGCAGTTGCTTCAGGTACTAGAGCTTCGTACCGCTCAGAGAAGCGAACGGCTAGACCAAGAACATCGTCAAATTCACAGCCGTCCGCAGAGAGTAACCAAAAGTGGTGAATCTTTTGTTCTCATACTCAGCGACGTCAAGATTCAATCAGAACAACAGAACGGCTGTATCTAGGTGCATTTCTAAACCTTCCTGGGCGGCAGCGGAGATTCATGCTGTCGGAGTTTAAACTTGAACGCTCTGTGGGTCCATCTTTGCTCAGATCACACGGTGCTCAAGTCACAAGTGCTTGACATCGTCGCTGTCCGCCCTTGCCACGTCCGCACGCTGAGCATCTAACCCCCCCGTTCATCATGTCTCATGAAAACCGTCCTAAGCGTACTCCTCAAGAACGTTTGCGGGACGCAGACAGGTTGTACTCTTCTCTGCGTTCATGGGAGAAAGGCTGGGTAGACCGGCAGCCGTTCCTCGAATCGCGGGGGTATATGCTGCGCCCACGATATCGTCCAGGCTGGGTTCCTTCGTGGAGGGGAACCGATGAGTATCCTTGGTTATTCGAGGACTCAATCAGCCTACCTGTGAGCGATTTATTGTCGATAATCTCAGTGTGGCGCTAACGCGAAGATAGGTGCGGGAGTACCTGACCGATGCAACCAGGATAGCTGATGGGATGCTTGTATACATCAAGCTGGTCAAGACTGGAGATAATGAGTCTCGCATAGCAACCATGCTCTCCGACCCATCCTTCCGCGACGACCCAGACAATCATTCTGTACCTATCCTAGATACATTTCAAGATGCAAAGGACAAGAGCATATCATATCTGGTTATGCCATTTCTTCGTCTCATCGATGAACCTCCATTCGCGCTTGTTGGGGAGGTTGTCGATTTTGTTGATCAGATTCTCAAAGTACGTTCGACCACGTCATCTTGAATTTGTATGGCTCATCCCGGGCGTTACAGGGATTGCAATTCCTTCACAAGCATGGCGTGGCACATCGGTGAGTACGAGCTACCCTATCAGTGTATGATGGCATATATTGAGCTTGCTTAGTGACTGCACGTATAAAAACCTGATGATGGATGCAAGCGAGATGTTTCCGCAGGGATTTCATCCAGTGGACCAGACAAGTCTCCCGGATGGAGAAACAACAGCTCCTTATTATCGTCGCACGGACGTTCATGTCAAGTACTACTTTGTCGACTATGGCATATCCGTTCACATTCCGCGAGATGCACAATCCAAGCTAGTGGTCGGAGTCAACGGACGGGATCAGGAGGTGCCTGAGCTATCTGATGATACCCCCTACGATCCTTTCAAAGTCGATGTGTTTATCATTGGCAACGTCTTCCGCCATGAGTTCTACGAAGTGCGTTGTCATCGTCTACATTGTGCACCTTCTCATAAAAAGGGCTCCTAGAAATACTCTAACCTTGATTTCTTATTGCCCGCGATGAAGTCAATGCTGCAGAACGATCCAGCAAGAAGGCCTAGCGCTTCCGAAATAGTCGCTCAATGGCAAACCATCAGAGACACTATCTCGCCCGTGCACTTGATATGGAGGCTAAGGCCTCGCGCAGAGGGCTTCGTCCTTACGGCGATTAATGATACCGTGTCTTTGGTTGGTTCTGCTGCTTACTTTGGCAGATTATTGTTCAGTTGGGCTACTGATATCCAGTAGTAGTCACGCGAATTCTGTGTATGTCCTTCACTACAACGCTTTTTGCGCTCTGCTCCAGCATGTACCTACGGATCTTGAATATTCTCTATCTCTTATCCCGTGTCGGATGTATGTGTTGTTGTCTTCTGCTATCTTAATTTTGATCGTAAGGATGACTTAGAAACACGCACTGCAGGATCATGCAGTATCTCCCTGCGGCAAGGATGATGTTGCAGTATGCAGAAGATAATGTATGTTGTCTCCAAATGATGGTAACCGGCCTTACACTGATGATGCTCGTGAGATTGTTATAAGGGTGACTTATAATCCGGCGGTGCCTTGTATTTATACGGCATTGTTGAACATGTCCTTCTGCTCCTGTAGTTCGTACATATTGGCAATCGAACACAGGATCAAAGGGCTCTAGAATTCGAGTCATGCTGCCGCCGGATTACGATTTATTGTCGCAGAACGAGCAAAATCACTATCATCATTCGTGGAAACAGTCCAATCATGTAGGATAATCCAGACCGGGAAAAAAATACATTCTCCGTCCTGCATATTCGGGCGAGAACTTAAAGTTTATGTAATGATCCCACAACCTCTGAAATGCGGCATATCCGAAGTCACTTTCAGCACAGTTTCAATGTTGCTGTTACAGTCGTAAAGGTGCGGATGACCATAGTCATTGAGGCCTATAGTTTGACATATCTGTATCTTTGGCGTATAAACGCGTATGAATTCGGACCCTCCGGTCTGATTGTTCATGTAAGTAATTTGGGACATAAAATTGTGACACACTTCTGTCGATAGAAGGCTGGCATACAATGAAAAGACGAGTGTCGCTTACTCAAGCGTCATGCAATGGCAGTGGATACTATGACAAAACGCGTGAGGAATGCCCGCGCTCTTGATTCTCCGATGCGGTCACGTACTGACTTAACTTCGTCAACCTACGGGGACCCTGTAGTCCAGGCCCTATATTCACCACGAAAGACACGTTGTCCCAGACGCGGCCGGCCAACTGATCTGAGCCAAAAGAAGACGTTTGTTACAACGAGCTGCTGCAGCAGAGGCGCTCACATCATGCGTGTTCTTATGCTAGCATGGTAGATAGAAGAGATAGGATTCACACTTAAACTCGACACAAAGCTCCGGGTGCATAACATAGTCCTACACACGTGCATCGACACAAAAATCATACCATCGAGCCTGTGTTTCAGCTTCTTTCATGAAGAAACATTCGCAAAAGATCATCCACTGCTTACCTGCGTCAATAGCAGCGGATGAACTGGTGACGTCGGCGAGCATGTGCTCCAGAGACTCTCCTGAGTCAATAGATGGCAATTGGGGAATCATCAATGCCATCCTATTGAGTAGAGGTGCTGCATACGATTGTGAGAATTGGAGCATAAGTCCATCTCCCAAAGTACCATCATACCTAGAGTGCGCCTGATGCCACGTGAATCACAAGTGGGAACACCCGGCGGGATGGCACCAGTTCTGCGTCGGACGGCATTTGTCGTTGTCTCTTAAAGAGAGATCTCTCAGCCATCTGTGGACAGACGTACAATGATTAAACTCATACCAATATATCCGAGCGGAAATTTTCCACCATATTTATCGCCTCACGAATATCTTGCTTCAGTTGACTTGTAGGCCCGAATTTCTGCCAGTAACTTCCACCTCTGGCCTCCTCATCCCAGACAACTATAGCCGCATTCATGCTGCACAATTTACAGATCGGTACGAATGAGACTTTCATTGCTGTTTGCACTCACTCGTCCATGAATGTGTCCCAATGATCAAAAAAGCCAGGTCTGGATTCTGAGATCAATTGCTGCTCGGTCGGCTTCATGTTGGACCTCAGATCTTGAATATTTTTCATGGTTGCTCTGAGTTCCTTGACGAGCTCTTTGGCAGTCCATTTTGTAGTGGAAATGGCACCCCAAGTTGCAAGACCGGCCGCGTATACTCCGATGCCGCCAGAAATGGTGCCAAAGCTCATGGTCGTCCTTGCGCTTATTGTCCGACTCCTAAGCTTGATCAGTGAGAACCCGCCTGGCAAACTAGATGAACTGAGAAACGTACTGTGGTGTACGTTCCCCGGGTGCGGCGAGATGAATGGCGCGGTACTACTGTTTTTGTAAAATGGTATATGACTGGGCAGCAGGTGAGGAATAACGAAACCCGTAAGTGATGACGAGGTGACACCGCTCATGGTTCCGCGTCCTTATATGTGCGCATGGGAATGCAATGACTAGACAACTGCCTGAGGTAATCTGACTTCGTGCTGCCCCAAGGAGCCACCTAGTCAAGCGAATGGGTAGCTAGTCCAGACTCACTGCATCTTCACAGAGCTTCCGAAGAAGGCGACCATGGAACGATGCCTGCTATTGTTCTCGCAAGTGACGTCGGAATTAATCAGAACAAGAGAGCGGTTGCATCGCCGTAGCAATTCCTCGGGCGGCTATTCCGATTGTCGGAGCTTGAACTCTTCAATTGTGGGTCCATGGGATGGTCCTGCTTTTCGATCACATGATATTGATGAAAGCGTGAGCCTCGTTCGTCCGTGTCCTGAGCATCTGTCCCTTCATGTCTCATACAACCCTCCCAAAGCGTACTCCCCAAGAGCGTTTACAAGAGGCCGACAGGCTGTACTCTAAAATTCGCTCATGGGAACGGAGTTGGGTAGATCGACAACCGTTCCGCCAGTCGCGGGGATACATGCTGCGCCCACGCTATCATGCAGACTGGGTCCCTTCATGAAGGAGGACAGGTCAGCATCCTAGGTCATTTGAGGACTCTATCCCTTCACCTGTAAGTCTTTCAATATCAGCCACCTCGAGGGATACTAATTCCGATATAGGTGCGGGAAAATCTCATCGACGCAACCAGGATAGCTGACGGGATGCTTGTATATATCAAGCGGGCGAAGACAGGTGATGACGAGTCTCGCATCGCCACCATGCTCTCCAGTCCACCTTTGCGCGGCGATCCGGAGAACCATTCTGTCCCTATCCTAGACTCATTCCAAGGTGCCAATGGCGAGAGCGTATTATATCTGGTCATGCCATTTTTCCGTCTCATCGATGAGCCTCCATTTTCCCTCGTTGTAGAGGTTGTTGAATTCATTGATCAGATCCTTGAAGTACATTCGACTATATTATCATGATTTCGTGTGACTTATGCTGTGCGTTACAGGGACTGCAGTTTCTTCATAAGCATGGTGTGGCACACCGGTGAGCATGAGTGGATAACTTAAGGTTTCCTCGTCTCATTGAGTATCCCAGCGACTGCACGTATAAAAATCTGATGATGGATGCGCGCGAAATGTTTCCTCGTGGACACCATCCAGTGAGAGAATCAAAGCTTCCAGACGGACAAACAACAGCACCTTATTATCGTCGTGCGGACGTACATGTCAAGTACTATTTCGTCGACTACGGTATATCCGTTCACTTTCCCCCGAACGCACAGTACAAATTGGTGGTTGGAGCCAAAGGAAGGGATCAGGAGGTTCCCGAGCTCTCCGAGGACCAGCCCTATGATCCGTTTAAGGTCGACGTGTTCATAATAGGGAATGTCTTTCGTCATCAATTCTATGAGGTACGTCCCCAGTTGCCCAAATAAGCAAATTGTCGCTCATACTTTCTCTCAGAAGTTCTCCAATCTCGACTTCTTGTGGCCAATGGTGCTATCGATGACGCAGGATGATCCTGCACGAAGACCCAGCGCTGCCGAAGCAGTTGCTCAATGGCAGATCATTAAAGTTACCATCTCTCCCGTGCTCTTGAGATGGAGGCCCAAACTTCGCACTGAGGACGTGATCCTGACGGCGATGTATGACACTGTGTCGCTACTCGATACTGCTGTATACTTCGGCAGACGGCTTTTCCGTTGGGCTACTGATATTCAAGGGTAAGCCCGCAAAATTTACGTATGTTTTTTGTTACGAGTTTTTTGCTGTCCACTGTAGCGTATACCTGTCTTGAATATTCCCAATCACATTGTGGGCTTGATCCATATACGTGTAGATCACGCTCTTCTACTCTAGATCTACGCTCTCAATCCTTTCAGTTATCGTGATCGGTGGTGTTCTGACATCCGCAAGAAGGGAAATGGCTCGAGATCCAAAACCCGTGAAGTGACTGTGTAGCGAGGCCCCGAAGAGATTTCAGAGAACAGCGCTACAGGTGTCGGCCTCAGGCTGTGAGGAGATGAGCTCCCGCAGCACCTGTTATCAATCAGCCACAGAATCAGAGGGCTCTAGAAGCTGGAAATAGCCACAATTGCACGCAGAGTCGATGTAACGCATTGTTTGCGGAATCAGATTGACCACAAAGGTAACTTGAAAAGGAATTGGTCCCGTATGTCATCAAATCAAATTACGAGGACCCACAAAGCCAAACAGATTGTCGCCCGGGCTGCCACGGTCGTGACGGTGAAACTGCTCCACATCCCTCTTCTTCCATTCCGCTCCGCTCCCAATGGTGCATCCAAACAAACTTAACGATGCATTCTAAGTTTGGACATTTTTGGGTGAATATACAGCTGAATTCACGGCAGAACTGAGTCTTGTGATGAACGCACGTGCTTAAAGTTGTTAGTAGACAGGACATGGGTCTCACGAGGACAGCGCACACCCCGGAGTTGCAACAAGAAACCTTTAACCAGCGAGATTATCTTGGTGTTATTGTTTCTATATTGCAATGACAAAGCAACCGCGGGCTCTACAACGCCACAGACATCGCGAGATAGGTGCCGAACGGTGAGCAGAATGAATACACTCTGAAAAACAAACAACATTTTCCACTCGTGCAACAACGTGTCGATGGCGAATGCGATGACCCACTGGCAGGCACAGAATCAATGACGCTTCGGACACGAGGCACCTGAAGAATCAGTGAATAGCGTAACCTGTGCTAGCCGCTGCCGTGGTGAACCGAGCATCTGTGGACCAAGTCATGTCCCATCGTGCACAAGCGTGCCCCGAAAAGGTCTGCTTGTGTTGCAGAACAAAACGTTTCTGGCGCTAACCTCACATGGGAAATTCGACTAGCCGAGATGGCCATCCATTGTGCATCGTTTGATCAAAACCCTAGCGCAGTCCGACGACTCATCCATGACTGCTGCGTGGTGAATATTCGCATGGTTGCACTCACAGGCGTTGGAAACGTTCTTGAGGATCTGTGAGCACAAACGAGCTGACGGCTGTCTGCTTACATCCCTTATCGTGCTTGATCTTTCTGACAGGCCGGCCGTCATCCTACTGTGCCTGCAACAGATGTACATATCAGGAGCGGTAGTGGGAGTTCACTCGGAAGTCCGCCAAACCAAAAACTAGGGACGCCATTACCCAGTGAAGCTCGCTGCCTCATCATATTCTGATGACTGCCCAACTTGAGGCACAGAACATCGTTGAGCTCCATGAGGAATCGAGGGCTATCTCAGTTACAAATATCCTGTTAAGCGAGGGTTCTTCCGCATGGCAGGATCCCGGGCAGCCGCATGACCTCTGCTGTCTTCCCGAAGTTGTTCCCGAAGATTGATAACGCACGCATGCGCAGCCAGGATGAGAGATGCGATGTTGGAGTTTTGTTGTATTCCCCTGGTCGGCAACAAGGATGAATCTCTCTGTGCAGTACGTACCAATGCTACCACTGCTTCCGACGATCGGACGATACGTTGAGGCAATACCTCCGGGACGCTCAATGTCAAAGACAACGGTCTAATGAACAAGACTCTTGTATGCTTTGTGCATGCATAATTTGTTTTTTAAAAAATTAAAAGACGTTCGCTTACAATAGATCCGACTACGCACAGATCCATGTGATCAAGTCCTGAAGCGCTCAAGCTTCATCCTGGCCCTGGCTTCGGGTTGAAGAGCGATATTGTTCGCAAATTCTCTGGTGCAGGTCCATCGGCATCCAATATCTTCCGCGCGCGATCTGTCTGTCATTGCCAGAATCGGATGATCAGATGACAACATTCATTCGATAAGCAGAATGACTCACAGTAGCCGCATTTGCCATTCCTCGCTCGAGACCCTCTAGCAAGGTACATGCCTTACACAGATCATTGCTGGACATATAGCCGCAGCGCTTACATGTTTCTGGAAATAGAAATGCAGATCATGTCGGCGGCAACCTCAGACTGCGAATGGCGACACATACGTTGAGCCTTTTGCGTGGCCTTAACTTCCTCCTTGACCCCAAATGCCTCGCCAGAATGTATGATATCGATGATCGCACTCGGTCGCGCTGCCTCGAGGTCTTTGAGGAATGCTCGTGCATGACCTCGGTAAGCGTCGGGAGAGTAGATGCATTCTGTGGAGAAATAATCCAATTTCTTAAAGTAAGCGTACCTAACATTTGTGTCGCGTTTTAGACATAGCCGCCGTGTTATGAAACGGCTGCTCACATTACAATCTCTTTTTCATATACATATTTGAACGGTTTTGACCGCTTGATCGTGTCTTCGCCCTGCGTGCAAATCATAGTACACCGACCAAGACGAGCTATGTCGCCGCGCATGACTGACGTTGAGATCAGCCCCTAATTCGCCAATCGGACTGATCAACTACTCACTGTTCATAAGCACGGTTTCTGCGATGTCATCGGCGTTATGTCCAGTAACTATATGATCGACATGTAGGGCGGCCGCGCCACGATCAAGAGCCTGTCGACGGAAAACCCCGCAGAATGTGCAATTATTTTTCTTGCCAACCTGCGAGACGATGGCGTCCATCGTCCAGCCATAAAGCTCGTCGTACGAAAGAATTTTCAAAGGCATGTCGTATTGCTGTTGGTTCCTCTTGACCGTCTGATGAGGGATATGGTCAAACATTGATGCCACCAAAATTGTCAACGAGACCACTGACTTCTAGCGAATCATCGCGGTATCCAGTAATGCCTTCGTCAATGGATAGAAGAAATAATTCTAGGCCGTATAGGTATCGGTCGTTCAATGTCTTCATAACATAAGCAAGTACTGTTGAATCTGCGCAGGCACCTCGATGGGTGGAATACGTAAATTTACGATAAAGGGAAACATACCTTTGCCTCCAGATGCACCGATGGCGACCCGGTCTCCTGATTTGAACAGCTTGGCATTTGTAATTGTGTTGTGTACCTCTGTCTCGAACACCCAGAAGAAGCATTCCTTGCATATTTGCTGGCCCGTCTTTGGTCTTTTGAGGATGGGCCGAGCATCGTTGCAGAGAGCACAGGTTCGCGGCGGCATGACTGTTCTTGCCCAAGTCACGTTCTTGCCAAATGCGGTAACCGATCGCAGATTTGTCAATTGCGCTCAACTGTCTCGAATTTCTAGACAGGATCAGCTTCCTCAAAATCACTCTGCTGTATCTAGCTCAATATGCCTAGAGAGAATAGAAAGCGAGGCAGAAAGCACAAAAAGCCGAAGGAAGAACTGTCGCAGGCGGGTCATCAGGAGGTCGTCGCGCATGCCAGTGAAGCCGACTACGAACCACAAGCCGGGCCTTCTTGGATAGTACCGGCTCCTGCCCAGTCTGAAGTCGATCGAGACGCGCCGTTCGGGTACGTTGATCCAGAAGTCAAGGCGTATTTCCGCACTGTCGACGTGCAGATCCGCGAATGGCAGGAGCAGAGTGGCGCCATGCAAGACAACGATGATGTCGATCCCAATGAAGGTGTGTTCATGCGCCGAATGCTTCTGAGAATATGTGGAATTTATATATGATAATCAGACCGAACGCTTTTCTTTGTCTCTGCTCTTACGGAAATGTCTGGCAAAGAGAAACAGCTTGCTACAGATCCAGACTGTTCGACCATGCTGGAGAGGATGGCCTATTCCATGGACGATTTCGTTCGGCGAGTTTTTATGGACAGACTTATGGGATCGTAAGTTCTACAGTCAATAGGGACTTGCGCGCATCTCACTGACTGCCAATCTGAAGGTTTGAGCAATTGGTTACCCATAGGTTTGCCTCGCATGTATGTCAAACTATGTTTGCTGTTGCGAGCGACACGGTATTAAGAGAGGTTTGTGTAACATCATACACTACGATCGGATGTTGTTAACATGTAAATAGGCCAGGGGTATCATCGCTTCCGCAACGGAGTCTTCTGATGTTGGGGAATTGCGAACGTTGACACGCCTTGTGATTGATGCTTGCGAGGTTAGCTAAGCTGCTGCTTGTGCACGATGACGAGTTGACAAACGGACTTCAGGAAATGCTTCCATCACTACCATCGCTGGTCGTGGACCCGTTCGCTTCTCACGTTATTCGTGCTCTCCTTCTCCTCTTAGCACCTGACTGTTTCCCGAAAGTTGATGGCGGTGCCGGTTCCGTACGATCTAAGAAAAGCGCCTCCTACAAGGTTCGCCAAGGGCCTATGAAGTCGGTGTTCTCTGATAGGGAGACCGGCACTCTGGATACTACAGCAAAACGCGCACCTCCAGAGTTTTACGAGGTCGCGAAAAAATTTGTCCTCAAGCTTCGCAAGGACCTCGGTGACAACGAAGTGCGCGCATTAGCTGCGGACAAAGTCGCCAGCCCCGTGCTTCAGGTGAATTTGTGGCAATACCCGTGGTACCCGCACATACGATACTGATGTATGCGCGTCACAGATGCTGCTTGAAGTAGAAGCAGGCTCTGACATGGCAGATACTCCAGGTTCCATGATGGACCGAGCGCTGGCAGGGCTCATCACGCTTTCCCGTTCGTTTTTGCGCCTTACTAGGACGCCAAATGTCACTGACACTCTATACAGATCAGGATGATTCGGTCGAGCCTGAAGCGTCCGATTACTTGATGACCCTGCTTCGAGACCCCACTGCTTCGCATCTGCTGGAAACGCTCGTGCACCGGTCGCCTGCCAAGGTATTCAAGGTTCTGTGGGCAACCTATTTCCGAGGCAAATTGCCGAAGCTTGCCGTGCATCCTGTTGCCAATTTCGTCGTCGCGAAGGCTCTCGAGCGCGTAGATGCAAGCGAATTAGAGGAGGCATGCCAGGAGTTGGACAGCGTCCTCGGAAAGATCATCAGTAGGCGCTCTCTCATCGGAATGGAGCTGAGCTATATCATCAAGCTGAATTCTGTAGAGTCCTCTCGAACTGGCGTATTGCGTGCTCTAGTGGACAGAGCTGCGGCTCTACATGCACATGAGGGGCGAATCGTCCAAGTAAGTATCACCCAATCATGGTCTGTCGGTTAACTTATTCGTAAACTATAGGCAGTTTGCGCCGCATTCGAGCTCACTAGTTCAGAAGAGAGGGAATTGGCTGTTCCCTGCATACTACGAACATTAGCGCTCAATGCAAGAAATTACCCCTAGCTTTGTGGGTGTTATCTGATTATCCTGTTGTGTAGGACTACAAGGCCGCAATGTCTACACAAGCTGAGTCCTCGTACACACCCGAAGGCACAACCTCGAACAGACGAGCTGGAGTCAAAGCCGGGGACAATCCACTGGAGCCCAAGCTGCAGGGTTCACTGCTTCTGCAGTCCATGCTGCGTCTACCGTCGCCCTACAACGAGTATGTACTTGATAGGTCGGCATTGTTCTCCCAAAAATACCCTGTTTGTTGTTTTTGACAGAACCTACAGCGTTTTATCCCTCAGCATAGACGAGTTGATCGCGATGGCCCACAGCACGACGAGTTCGCGTGTGCTGGACGTTCTGCTTGAGTCGCCCACAGTATCCACCAAGGCAAAGCGGAAGTTCGTGCTCGCATTTATTGGACACTTCCACACGCTCGTGGATGATCGGATCGGTAGCAGGGTTGGCGAGCGGTGTTGGGCGTATGCTGACCCATATTTGAAGGTCGGTCTATCTACACTCCGTATTACATCTTAGACTGACAGAAGGGTGGATGCCTAGGGAAAGATCGCTCGTTCAGTGATACCTCATGAGTACTTTCTCGCCGGCTCAATGTATGGCAAATTCTTCACTCGCAACCTCAACTTGCACCTTCTCCAGCGCAAACCCGATCAATGGAGAGACCAACAATCCGTGTCGAAAGCTGCGTCTTCTGATTCCGTTCGGTCGAACCTAGCCCAGCTGTCTGCGGTTACCGCTACTGCAGCTGTAGAGGTCACGCCTGCAGACGAGGCAGGCGCAAGCGCAGACAAGCCAAAGAAACGGAAGCATAAAACAGAGCCTGAGGACGAAATCGACGCTCTCTTTAATGCTAGGCTTAGCAATAAGATCAGGAAGGGCGGTCTAGGTGCAGGAAAAGACGCTGAACAGCAGAAACCGAACTTCGCAAACGACCTCGAGGATGAGCAGAGTGGCGAGACAAGAAAGCAGGATATCTCGACAGCGGAGGACAAGGACCTGAAGGACGTGTTGGGTGCTATACGAGCAGCGCCGAAGGACAATAGCAACCATCGGAAGAAAGTGAAGAAGCGATGAAAGTGATTCATTGGAGTGGCAGCGTCGCGAAATACCTACAATATTATAAGTACCCTGTCATTGCGATGTCTCCATCAACATCAGGGTGCGCTCTCCTCGTGCAGTGGAGTTGACCAAGTTTCCTCGTATGTCTGGGCCAATTTTTGGGTGCGGATTCATGCGCACGGTATCTAGCAATGCATCCTTTTGGTCTAGTGTTAAGCCAGATGCATACTGTTGCGGCAGCTGAAAGCAGTCAGACAATATCGTAACAATATTTCAAACGTATAATAGTATATCTCGATTGAAATTTCTAAATGAGGACCACGCAGCACACGGTGCGGCGCGCGTTAGCTATGGTGTCTTCAAAGTGCTCCCACCAGTGGAATCATTGTACTTGCTGGTCACGAATCTAACATTTACTCAGCCGGTTCGCTACATCCTCCAGCCGAATACAGAATTTTGAGACTTTCCAGAGATACTGACACTAAGGTTGGCAAGTTGATCTTCGAATTGTTGTGTTCGTTGTTCACCGTGCAATATCTTGCGTGCAGCATGATTCCAGAACTACCCTTGGATGTGATCAGCATTATCATGGGCAACCTGAAATGGACCGACTCAGTGGCGTTGTTTCACTGCGCCCTCACTTGTCGTGACTGGCACTCCCTCGCCCAAGACTACCTTCCATACTCCCTCGAGCTGACCAGTGCTTCCCAATTCGATGATTTGTCGCACCTCATGGTTCGCTCCGGCCGTCGGAGCCATGCTGGCTTCGTGAAGTTTTTGCGGATCATCGCCCATCTCATACCACACGTGTTTGGTCATTCTTTCAAGAGGATCCAGACGCTCAATTTACAAGACATTGACTGGCAGACAAACCCGCTGCTCCATCCGGGTTTCTTCACCTCGATGGCACAATTCAACCTCGTGACACATTTGGGGTTATATGCTTGTCGTTTCTGTGGCCTGCAAGATCTTCGACGTATTCTGTGTGCATTCCCTCAGCTGGAAACTCTAACGTTAGATTACATTTCCTGGATTCCAGCCACAAGACATCCATCAAGTCCAGGAACCATCCTTTCCAACATGTCTGCGTGCAGTGCACGGACTCTAATACTTTCACAGGGTTATGATCGTAGCATGGATTGCTTCTCGCAAGCTGACTTCCTAATGCTCATTTCAAAACTGCTTCTATCAGTAGAGGCTGTGGAGCTTTGGATTACCTCTACCATGGACCTCAGTGGCATCCTGATTCTTCTTCGCAGCTTCCCCTGCGTCACCAAATTGTCCGTCGTAGAACTCTTTCAGAAACCGGAGCACCTGCAGCAGATGGTGCTGCCACCTACTTCTGCTCCGGAACCTCCCATCCACCGAATCCAGCTTGCACAATTAAGACTCGAGAGTGACGACACGAACTTCTTTGCGACATCGGTTGAATGCTTTATCGACGCATTCGCCCCTGGAGGACTCACTAGATTAGCTATATTCCACTCTGGACTGGCAACATCTCTTGGCTGTCATCTTGACATGCTGATGCGAACGTTTGGAAACTCTCTTGAATCATTGACTGTTATTGGGTCCGGGATTTTTGAGGGTGAGGTTATCCTCCGAACGCATCCTAATTTGCGACATTGAATTTGTGACTGAACAGTTGCGCAACTCAGCCTCGCTCCTTGTACCAGCCTAACTAGTCTCAGTCTTGACGTATGGTCCGACCACACGTGGCACACGCTATGGAAGAGTGTAGCGGAGATTCTCTTTCACATCACGAGCGCTCAGCTACAAGAACTTTGGATCCGCTTAGACTCAGGATCCCGCATGGAGTACCTATCTGATCCCGATGTAGCTGCCCGCTTCTTCGATGAGCTCGATATGCTCAATGTGTCTGGCATTGATCATGTCATCGATCGTGAAAAATTCTCTCAGCTAGAGCTAGTCGAAATTCAGCTTGGGCCATTCCATGAGACAGGGGAGAGCACCAATCATAAAGTGGAGGCACATGTGCGCCGCGTATTCTCAGCGTGGGATATCTGGACATCAAACGCAATTACTTTGATGATGAGGAATATTAAGAGGTGCGCCCTATCGCTTCAAGTTGCTACTCTATGCACAGGTACATGAGGCTGACAGTAATAATGTGATCATTACTCAGGAATCCGCGACGCATGATCCTTTTCGGTGGTGGTGTCTTCCTATTGTCCCCCTGAACCCCTGTGTATATGCGTGGCCAAACTCTTCTTTCAGTCAAGCTATTCCCTCCCTTGCTACCTCTTCTGAACAACACATCACTGCGTACCCAATCAGCTGCGTGCCGCGTCCAGCAATCGCGTCGGCCTCGGAGGGATCTCCTAATATCTTCAGGCACATCCGGCCATCATATTTCTGCTCCATATTGGCCGATCCGATCGTCTCTTTGCACATCCGTCCGTTTGTGAAGTGTATTGCCGGTCATTCTTCCACCGTCTATCCATTCTGGTCTAAAAGTGGCCGACGACATGGTGGCTGTGAAGTGCGGCGCGCAAGGACATTCGATTTTGAGCGCAATTTCTTGACTCATTGTTGAAGACTGCATGGACACGCATCACCATCGTTCACTTCGCCATTTGGAGAAAATACCCTATCGAATGCTACCTTGTGCCGCATCGTGCATGATCGGGTCGTCTGTGCGTTCCACTTTCTTCCAGGACACCACACTGCTGTGAATCGCAACCCGCACTATTGAACGCTATCTCGCATCAGAATGGGCATCCTTGAGGCGTACAGGCATTTCAATGCTCTCACGACCTCATCATATGGAAAAGCGTCAGACGAGGATATCCGAAGCCTGCGGAGGTTCGAAGGAGTTGCCGAGTTCGCCCACAGGAGACCAGGGAAAGCCCACGTGTTTTATTTCCTTTAGCTCACTGCGCATCCTAAGTTACGCCGTTTCAAGTGCTGCAAGACAGTCTCTCGAGCCTCATTTTCTTCGCGCGTTATCGATGTCAGCTTTCCCCCTCAGCATTCCATCTGCCGTCATCGCTAATCAACTCATCATGCTTTCAATGTCCAGACATGTCCGACTATCTAGTCTTCAGAGCCCTGCGTGGAGCCGAGTCTCGTCGATCGTTCATGAGCTCCCACGGGCCATATATCAGTTCGCCTGCGGTTGGTGTTTTCGAATGATACATCTATAATGATACCAAGGTCATCACAATGCCAAATCGGCTCGACGACTCACACCTGCCAGTGCTTTACTCGCATGCAAATGCACTCCTCCTGTTGTCCTCACCTCGTCGTAACCGGGCATTTGTAGCTCACCGCCTACCGCTTGCGGGCTGCTCTCTTGCCAACTCCGGACATTTCCCCGGAAGAGTCAAAAAAACGCGATTGGACGTGGAGGTCGTATTGGCACCGGCACCCACGTCGAATGCCGCGCTCTCTCATCACCCGCAAACCCTCTGGGTTCATCACTCTCGCTGCTGTGCAGATATTCGCACGACCCCAGTCTTCGGGTGGCGTGATCGGTGATGCCGACCGATCTAGGCTCGTAAATCAGCCTTCGTGGAAGTCTGAAGACAGTCGTTCCTATACCCATCGTCGACTTTTGTGGGATACGGCCTGTGCCTCCTTCTATGCCGATCAAGCTCATCATTAGCGAAGGCGCTGTGCTCGAATTGGTGAAGCAGCGCGAGTGTAGAGGGCAGAGTCACTACCTTCAAGTGCTGCCGGTCTTCTGCGATCTTCGTCAGACCGCACGAAGTGTATGCCATCCCATGAGCTTGAAAGAAAAGCTCGGATGGCACAATCGACACATACAGGTCCTCCGCACCTGTACCGAAAGACTGTCGTCGCTAGACACCATCTCCTTCGTTCATTGGATCAGACAGTAGCTTCTACCTTGGCGAGATGGGTTGCAGAAGACGCTGATCGACTCTACCTCCTATCAACTCCTGGTCCTCCTTGCGCCGCCGAGATTTTCCTGTGCCCCTCCCTGATTTCTTTGCATTCTCGAAACGCTCCACGAACATTTGTCCTGAATATCGCTGACAAGATTTTTGCAGTGGCCGATCCTGACAAGGTGGCAGGCGCTAACAGTGATAGCATGGGCGCCATTCTACGCACATGCTCCTTACGATCGCGAAACCTCTACGCCTTATCCTACGTAACCTTTACGTCCGCTAGGCTCCAAGATACACGCACAGCGCGATATGTATTTCACTCGCGCCTCCTGTCGCGTATCTTCCGTGGGACTGATCAGCGATCACCACTCCACTTACTTGTCTTGGTCAAGCTCCAGCGACCAGAGATTAGGGTGCTACCGCAGTTAACGCTTGTTCTCCGACGAGGCAATGTGTGAATGCGAGGCAAAACAGGCAGAGCCTTCAGGTCCAGAAGGCTGTCTCCGTGCGCCGGCGCACCACGATAGTCAAGGTCCCTTGATAGGGATGACGCGGCTAAGATGCGGAGCATGTGCATTGACTCGTAACGTCTGCGGTGATAGAACGTACGTAACGGCCACGAGTCTGAGAGCTTACTCGACGGATCAAGCTGGAAAAAGATGTTCTCTTCGCAGAAGGAAAACTGTGTCCTGGCAAGTCGAGCCGGAACATGTGAAGATGTGGCCCCGGATAGCTCGTGGAGCAGGCTGGGCACACAGGGCGGCAGACGGCGACTAGCGTGTGTACGATCCCCCCGAGGACGGTGATGCGATTTCCAGGTGTATCTAGATAGTGATCTCGCGAGGCGATCAGAGCCGAATTGCTCCGCAAGTCTCTTGATAAATCATCACATGCACAAAGTCCACGGAACGTCAATGACAAAAAAGCAGCAGTATTGCGAAGAGGAAACCGCCCATACCACGCCGAAATTGATGTCAATGTTGATTGTTAACGTTGAGGAGTCGGGGGACGCCTTCATTGATGACGAGGGGGATCGACAACCGCGCGAAATCAGCGGAGAAAGGGTGGGAAAAGGATGAAGCGATAGAATGAATGGCATCAGAGGTGCACCCGCTCACCCGCGTTCTGCAGGCAATACGCCGTCCGTTTCAGGTTGCGGCCCCAGGACCGCGCGTCTAATATGCAGGGGCAAGTCGTGCAGCCGGGACGAGCTGGTATCTGCGTCCCATCGCCACGCAGCTCTCTTGAGCGTACCAGCAAGGGCGACAGTACGAAAGGCTCAGAACCCCCCACTCGATGGATTACGCGTCGAATTCCAAGGCAGAGGATAAGGCGGTCGCTAGAGCCACAAAGGTGCGCCGGATGCACTCGCCCACCGCGGGGAGCGCGGAGCGACCGAAGGGCGATCCTCCGGTCTCAAACGGATACGCTGGCCTCAAGCGAGCCCGCAAAGCCATCAATTGCGAGCCCTGTAGGGCCAGCAAGCTTAAATGCGACAGGTGAGGCGTCGGCTCCTTCCCCCGTCCCGTAGATATATGTCCATTCGCGCTCATCGCACGTGTCTTCGTTCTCCTCGGATTTCACAGGAATCGCCCGTGCTCGTCTTGTGTCCTGCGAGGTAAGCATTTAAGCTGCCCATCATGTCGTGGCCATCACGTCGCTGCCAGCTCGTAGCCATGGGGGCATCCTGCCAGTCAGCCTTTGTTGGTTGTACGTCATCGGCGCAAAGTGAGCATTGACGTGGGATTTGTATCACCCCGCCGCGATAGAACCTTGAAAGTGCTGGTCCCTTGCGTCGGCTAAAATCTATATGACCTCAGCTCGCATGTTGCTGTTCGGGGCCAGTCACAAATCCCGTCATCAAAGCATCGCATTTGTGACGCGTCCATGGGAGCCACAATTTGCGACGCGCAACTGCGACCTACGTCCGGTTGCATTGAGCATGGACAACAGTATGCTCTATCTTTGCTTCATCTGACTTGCAGCTGTGACACCCAAATGTCACCTAGCACAGCCCTGTGAAGCTCAGCAGGCTGTACATTTTCCATGTTCCGGGATTCGCTGCAATGTACAGAATGCAGAAGCTCGGGTGCAGTCACATTCATTTATTTACGGATTTCTAGCGATGAGGCCGGCGATCGACCTCGCAGATGGTTCCAAAGGCCTCTGCGAGACTCGTGCAGAAAATGAGGCCTGGAGCGCTTATACTCGTAGGGCGCTTGCGCGCCTGTACTGGAGTACAGTTTCGGTATTCTGCTTATTCGGGATGCTGTGTTACGCGGCTCCCTGAATGTAACTCATGCAGAGGTTCGAGACTAAGAGGCTACATCTGATTAATAGGAATGTGTCATGGGTTGACTTTGCGCTCCCACGGAGACCTTCGAATTCGTAAGAAGTTCGCCCCAGGTTATTAGCCGACGTTCGCGCACGGCCTCTTCATGATAATATCACGTCCTGGTACACAGAAGCTCAATAAACTCTCTATATAGGAACTACCGCACTATGTTATCAAGGTCAGGAAGGCAGTCCCTCGCGTATTCAGGACATCCGGTGAGTCGTTAGTCATAAGTTTACCTGCAAGTAGGCGCTGAATGCATGTCCGCTGCTCTTCCTCTCCTTTGCGGGCTCAGACGACAAGTTGACCCTCTAGGCGAAATCATCCGTATACGCGACTCACTCGCCCTTCTCGAGTTGCATTGTAAAGACACGGGCGGCTCCCGCTCAACAAGTACCAATCCAGCAAATTCCTCGGGTTTTCCGCCGCATCCCATTGCAACGCCATCGAAACGACTCTTTGAGAGTATGGCAGATCCGCCATCTCGTTCCTCAGCTTCTACTCCGCTTGGAAATACTGCGAAGGCCGCTGACCCGAACATCATCAGCACGCCTGGTAAGCATGGGCAGCACAACTCGGGCGGCCTATACGAAGGCCCGACAACTGTGACATCTAACCTCATAAACGTAAGTGCACTCGCTGTGTCGTGCCGCTTGAATTGGCACTTATCCGCTCGTAGACATCTGACAAGGACGAATCCGATGCGAGCGAGCACCCTCCAACGCCTTCGCGAGAACTGGAGACCGCGCTTTCGCCAAGCAGCACGGTCTCTGCAACCTTAGCCTCTGCCTATGACGAAGACCTCATCGCAGCCCTCCCACCCATCAACACCGTCGACGAGATGGTCGCCTATTACTTCAGCTACTGCAACTGGATCTATCGACACGTGAATGAGCCTGCATTGCTAGACGGCTGGGCGTGCTACAAGGAGGGGCAGTCGGGCGACCGCGTCGTCTTCGCGACCGTGTGCGTCCTCATCGCGCTTGCGGTCTGCTACCTGCCGCCAGGGCATGCGCTCCTCGCGGGCCTGGGGGCGAGCGAGCAGCTCGCGCAGAAGTACAACGGGCTGTCGCAAACCGCGCTGCAACGGTACCGCGCCGACGCGGAGAGCCGCACCCGCACATACACGCTCGGGCTCGTCGAGCTGCTCCTCGCGCAGTCGCACTACATGACGTTTGCGAAGGAGGGTCCCGAGGAGGTGTGGGCGCTCGGGTCAGAGCTCGTGTCCGTCGGGATGGCGATGGGCCTGCACCGCGACCCAGGCAAGCACCGCTACGAACGCACGCTCGCGGAACGGCGGCGCTGGGCGTGGTGGCACATCCTGCTCTTCGAGCGCTGGCAGGCGTTCATGTTCGGGCGCCCGCTGCAGATCGCGTCGCACCATTTCGACACGCACCTCCCGACGTTCTGCGATTCGGCGCTCGACCCGTCTGGTCAGGTGTACATCCCGAACCTCGTGCTGTTCCGCCTGGCGTACATCCTCGGCGATATCATGGACGACGCGGTGTCGTTCCGCCCGGTGCCGTATGCCGCCGTCCAGGAGCGCGACCGGATGCTCAAAGCGTGGTACGACGCGCTCCCGCGGGAGCTGCTCCTGGACGAGTTCGCGCTGGCCCGTGGACTAACGAGCGTCGATTCCGACTTGCGGCGCCTCGCAGTGCAGAGCGTGATTCACCGATGCGCGTACTTCCATATCCGCTTCACGCTTCACAGGCCGTACGTCAAGCTTCCTGAGAGCCTCGAAATCGCCGTGAGCGCCGCGTCGGGCCTGATCTCGCTCTTCGCACAAGCATTTAACGTCGCGTGCGTGCCGGGCCACCTCAATTGGGGCCCGTTCCACGTCTTTTCGGCGTTGATGTTCTTTAGCTTCCAGCTGATCAATAGCCCGAACCAGCCAGGCAAGGGACTGTTCCGAGAACAGATTCGCAAAGGAATGGTGCTGCTCGACCAGTGCAGGGTATTGCCCGTCGCAGACAAGGCGTTGATGATCCTGCAGGCTCTCGAGCCGCTGTATGCGCCTGGCTCGGAGAAGGAGTCGCCCGAGGAGCGTTCCAAACGCAAGGCGCAGATTCTCAAACTTGTCAAAAACCTTGCGTTTCCATATCAGGATTTGGCGTATTCTCGCGACGTCGAGTCGCCTGGGTACAGGCCGTTTTCACCCAGGGTTGCAGAATCTGCCATGGCGTCCAGGAACGACGTTCAGATGCAGATGGAAGGATCACCTGCGTTGCATGTGCAGGTGCATGATCATACAGTCATCTCAACAGCGTCGATGCAATGGCCGCCGGTGCAGACTGAGGATGACGTTAGCCCCCCATACATGCACCCACCGCCGGAGTCTCCACTTGCCGTGCCGCAACAAATGATGAAGCGACGACGTACGGCTAGTGAGACGCATCAACAGTTACTCAATATGCAAAAATCACTCGCAGCTGATCCCGTCCCTTCTAATCGTATCGGCCATCCACCGCGGCCACAGCCACCTCCGGGGCATGCCCCTGCTCCTTCACCATACTCTCGTCCGACGATGAACTCATATGCCGTGCAGCAGGCGACGATGATGCAGCAGCCGCAACCTCACCACGTACAGGCATTTGACGGTGGCCAGCCGACGGGGTACTTACACCCGGCAGATGAGAGCTCCATGTGGGGCGCTTCTGTGGGATTTGGGTTGGGCGAGTGGGCGCAATTCCTGAACGTGGTGCACCGTCCAGACGCTCCTACGCGACACAGTCACATGGAGCGCCACCCCGGGTCTTGAGCTTGCAACGTTTGTTGCAATCGCACGGTGAAGTCGGGTCTCTTTGTATAGTATGCTTGTAGATCCCTGGTTGTGCTGTCCCCCACGCTACGGTATCTATAGTATTGAGCTTGGTCTACCATTTATTTACAAATACATAACGATCGATAAGATAAGGGACCTGGGCTTAAGGATGACCGAAGAAAGGTTCTCGAATCTTCGAGTCTCTGGCTGAAGGCGTCTGCACGGTTCATATAGTACTACACCCTCAGCCGCAAACTATCCCCGACACTCATGGCCGACGCATTGAAAGACCAGGGCAACAAGGCCTTCCAGGCCAAAGACTACGACAAGGCAATCGACCTCTTCTCGCAGGCGATTGCACTCGATCCAAACAACTTTGTCCTTTTCTCGAATCGTAGCGCTGCCAAGGCAGGAAAGCGACAGTATGCCGCAGCACTCGAGGATGCCGAGCAGGTGTGGTTCTCCGAGCGTGCCGTTTCAGTGATAGCTGGACTGACGAGGTTCTCAGTGCATTAACGTGAACCCTGCATGGTCGAAGGGCTATGCACGCAAGGGTGCTGCATTACACGGATTGCGAAAATATAACGAAGCCATTGCAGCATATGAGACCGGCCTCAAGCTTGAGGACAGCCCTGCGCTGAGGAAGGGGCTGAAGGAGGTCCAGGATGCGAAAGGTTTGCCTTCTCAGTTCTTTTCGACATCTCGCATGCTCTGAACTAGCAAATCGACAGCCGCGGACGAACGAGGAGACGGCGCAGAGGCCTTCGGCCTCGGTAAGATGTTCGCCGACCCCAACCTGCTCGGCAAACTCGCCGCAAACCCGCGCACGGCGAAGCATCTCGCGGATCCCTCATTTGTTCAGCAGCTGCAGTTCATTCAGCAGAACCCTAACGCCGCTCAGGGCGTGTTGAACGATGCACGCATGATCGACGTGCTAGGCGTGCTCATGGGCATCGACATGCAGGGTTTCGCGCGCGAGGAGGGTTCGGACGAGCTCCCACCGGGCGTGGCGAAGATGGAAGAGGTCCATGAGCCCGAATCGCCTTCGCCGCAGCCGACCGCTTCGTCAAGCTCAGCACCGCCACCACCCAAAGAGGAAGCCACGGTGGAGGATGTGGAAATGGGGGAGCCTGAGGACGATGAGACGGCGAAGGCACGGAAAGAAGCTGAGGCTGAGAAGAAGCTCGGTGCGGACGCATACAAGTCAAGGAAGTTCGAGGAGGCCGCAGTGCACTTCCAAAAGGCGTGGGATATCTATCCGCAGGACATCACGTTCCTTACGAATCTTGCAGGTGAGCTTCGATTTGATACTGGAGTCGCACAGGTCTGCTTACATTCCTGTAGCTGCATATTTCGAGGAGGGTAACTTCGATAAGTGCATTGAGACGTGCGAGAAGGCAGTTGACGAGGGACGATCGGTGCGTGCCGTTGGTTGCTTTTCTCTGACGCAGCCTCTCATTTTCGATTCAGCTCCGCGCGGACTACAAACTTGTCGCAAAAGCTCTCGGCCGTATCGGCAACGCATATTCGCGAAAGGGAGATCTCGAGACCGCCATCAAGTTCTACAACAAGTCGCTCACCGAACACCGCACCCCCGACATCCTCAATAAGCTGCACGAGACAGAGCGCACGCAAGCAGAGACGCAGCGGCTCGCATACATCAACCCAGAGAAGGCCGAACAGGCGCGTGAGGAGGGCAACGCGCTTTTCAAGAAGGGCGACTTTGCTGGCGCTGTGAAGGCGTACACGGAGGCGATCAAGCGCGATCCGCACGACCCGCGCGGGTACAACAACCGTGCAAATGCATACACGAAGCTCGTCGCGTTTCCCGAGGCGGTCAAGGATGCAGACGAGGCGATCAAGGTTGACCCCAAGTTCGTGAAAGCGTACATTCGGAAGAGCCACGTGCTGTTCGCGATGCACGACTACACAAAGGCGCTCGAGGCGATTCAGCAAGCCGCTGAGATAGACGATGAGCATAAGCATACAAAGGAGCTCCAGGACCAGATGCTCAAGTGCCAGCAGGAGCTGTTCAGCCAGCGGACAGAGGAGAGCGAAGAGGAAACGCTCCAGCGTGCGATGCGGGACCCTGAGATCGCTGTATGTGCTTCAGAATTGGCTTATTTTGTCGTTATCTCGAACGCTGATGGAATCGTTACCAGACAATCATGAGTGACCCTGTAATGCAGTCCATCCTCCAGCAGGCACAGTCAAACCCTGCAGCGCTGCAGGATCACATGAAGAACCCCACTGTCCGTAACAATATCATGAAGCTCGTCAATGCAGGTATCATCAAAACTCGGTAATCAGTCAGGCTTCGAGGACCTGTCTGATGTCTAACAAGGATTGGACAACCATGCTGGCGATCTGGCGTATGAAGCTGTTAAATGACCATTTGTTTGTACCCGCATTGTATCTATAGTCTTAACTAATCTGCACCATCTTTGTGTCTGACATTCTAATGGGTCACAAGAGTTTGGAAGGCGGAGACGCCCAGGACCATCCCTTCAAATTGTCGAAGACCTTCAATACTTCTTGTTCCTGGGCGAGACGCTCCAGCTCCTTCTCTTCTTTTCCCTCGCATATTTCGCGCCATACTCGGACATTCTCGTGCACTTCGCGCGGGTTACTGAGACCGACGACGGTCGGCACACTGAGCTCGTTCGCCTTGCGGAAGCTGAATCCCACAGCGACGTTCGGCAGTCCGCCGTCCCACTGCGCGCAAGTCGAACTCGCCTGCTTGGCCGCATCGCGGAGCTCCTGGGAGGCAGGGTGCCAGGCTGGGGGCTTGGGCGTGAGCAAGCCCATGTTGAGCGGGGACGCGGTGAGCAGCTGGGAGATCTTCGCACGGTCGCGGAAATGCGGCGCAAACTCGGCGAATGCGGTGTTCTGCAGCATCAAGTGTGAATATGAGAGCAGGACATCGAGCGGCTTGTAAGGCGGCGTGTGCAGGGCAAGCAAAGCAAGACGGAGAAGTGTTGGAAGTGGATAGCCTGATGACGATGCTTGCATTTAACGGGGATCGCACGACACAGAAATTAAATCGAACCTGTTATCCCGACTGCTTTGACGATCCCCTCGTCTTGCATCTTGCGCAGCTCAGCGAGCGCATCTAGTATCTTCTGGTCACCTTCACCCCACACCTTGCCTTCCTCTCCCTCGACCAGGCCGTACTCCGCCTTCTTTTCGTTCAACGCCAGTGTCGGATCGCCAGCGACGCGCGCGCCAACTTGGGTCGCGATGAACTCGACATCGTGCAGATACACCGCGTCGAGGTAGGTGGTATTCAGCCGCTTGAGGCTGCGCTGCACGCTCGCGCGGATCGTGGTGGGGGAGTAGTCAAAGTCGGCTCTCGTGCTGCCGTAACGGCCGCACTTCGTCATCTATGTATGCGATCATGATATGAACGAACGCTTCCGATGATCATCGAAGCCCGCTACCAATTTATATGAAGAGCGCGGGAAGTCGGTTTCGAGCGCCTTCAATGCAGTACCCAATACGATTTCGGATTGCTGATAGTATGCAGATGTATCGAAGGCATTGATACCATATCTGCAATGGCGTGAATTGCGCGCACTTCGTCACCGCCATGCGACTTACCGCAGTGCCAGTCTTACGGTGCGCACTGGCGTGAATCCAGACAAGTGACTGTCTTCGTTGTAGATACTGGAAAGCGCTGCAGCACCGAAGATGATTTCAGGAAGCTGCAGGGCGCCGACGACGCGCTTAAGTTGCTGTTGGTTATATTTCGTCCTCGACGCGCTCCCGAGTTGTCTCACCAGCGACAATCCAGGAGCAGGGGCATCCTCCTCTTCATCTGGGATCTCTAAAGAGGGTAGAGAATACACAGGCTGCGAATCGTCGAGGCGGACCACCATGTTCGAGAATATCAAAGGGATCAGTGGTTGAGATGAATCGATGTCAACAGAGACCGATGCTGAAGGTCACAACGACAGACATCACACGTCACGCATTATAATACATTGGGAAGGGATGATCAGGGACATTTGAGAGGGCGGCTACAGAGCGTCCACCGCATGAATTCCAGACCTCCATACACGACGGGAAAGTAGGCGGACATTTAAAGCTTCTTCCTTTCCCAGCTATATTACGACAGAGTAAGAGAACATGAGGCAGAGAAGAGAACGACTTCACGCACCTCTTGTCGAAGTGCTGGTTGACAGTGAGTAGTTTGGTACCCTCATTTGGCTGGATGTCGTTCCAGGGAGTGGGGTTCTCCTTCGTCCAGACGACTGGAAAGGCATTCAGATTGGTGAACCGCGATAAACACCCTGGAGTGTCGCATGCTCACCAGTTGGGCCCCGCGCAAGCCGTGTGAGATACCAAGTCCCACCGATTATAACCGCTCCGACAACAGCAAAACTTTTGCCAAGATTAACAACCCTGCAATATCAATTGAATGACGGGTCTTCTACTCACATGGGGGTCGCCTAGGCCAAAGGTCCAGGGAGATGAGCAATCCACGTCCAGACAGAGAACTCAGAGAGATACTGACCTCAACGGCGAACCAGTTCTTCAAGAACGACTTCCGCATATGCGAGGACATTGTGAATGGCGAGGTGACGGTGGCAGTAAGAGGTGTGCTCACTTCCGAAGCTCACCGTAACCGGTCGACTCCATGTTTCCCACGGCCGGCCTGACCGACGCGCCTGGTCTGTCAGTGGCACGTGCTCTACCGCTGCCCAGTCCTGCCTCGATCATTTCGAGCCCAAGCCCAAGTGTGAAGAACCTGATGCTGCCTTCGTCCTCAAGGCATCATTGGCGCGCCGTTCATCAACTTTCTCGAGACTAAAAAGTGCCAATCTGATTATCAACCGCCATCAAAATTACAGTTGCTAGGTTCAGAGGATTGCCAATACAGCAACATGTGAACTCAATCAGAAGTGCCGTTGACGAAAGTGTGCAAAGTTTGAACAGTTCTCAACCCCCCTTCGCGACCCAGCATGCATCATTGACTAGCTTGTCTAAGCTTCTCTACCATTTTGATATGGTTTGCGATATGTGCTCGCAGCCGCTTCTGAAGCTCCTGCACGCGCGGCAAGGTGTCTTCCTGAGCTGCCAGAAGAACTTGATCAATGAGGGTATACGGCAGCCAAGTTGCCGAGGCCTTCCTTGGCTCGTCCTGGGCAAGGCGTGCATCACTCTGCAAACGTTATACGCGATCAGACATAATCTTCCAGGACCATATCCCACACTAGTTGAAGGGTTCACCTTCTCGAACAGCGATATAGTGTACTCTAATGCAGACTCCAGACGGTTGTAGCGCATGTACGTTCGCAGCAGATACTCCGACTCTTCGTTCTGTTTTATAGCCAACTGCGGTTAGATGAGGTATCGTGCAGTGAGATAGAGGACTGACTTCGAGTAGATGGGTTAACCACGGCGGCGGCGATGCGTCGTACGACAAAACAGTTTCCAGCGCTTCCTTGTAGTACCGATGGTCTGTGTCCGACCCGTCATAGCGTTCCAATGCCTGCCGCAGGTAGCGCCATGCCCTATCCGCCATAGTCCCGGACCATGAGGAAACTTTATCCGTAAGTAGCCAGTCGCCGACGTCCTCCGTCCTACCAGAAGTTGAGTCAGCGGATGATTGGAAGGCTAATTAAAGAAGTCACATCATGGCATCACGCTTGCGTGAAAAATGCAGGCACTGCGTAGTCAAATGAGCGAAAAGACGGGACATGTCGACACCCAACGCGCGAGCAATGGTAAACGCTTTGTCAAGGCGGTTCATTTGCGCAAATTTCATGACGATCGCGCTGGGGGAAGACACCCACACTGGACACCGCACCGTTAGCGCTCCGCGAATGTCATTCTGCTTCGAAGACTAACCTCCATTCGACAACGTGTGGTCGAGTCCGATCAACTCGAGTCGTGCAGTCAGTAGGGCACACTCGTATTGCATGTCTGCCAGCTCCACTATCTCGACGTCTCGCTTCCCAGACGAAAACTTATCTTCCGGTATGTGCTTGCATAGCCTCCTTCTTTTACGGGGCTATAAGTATCCCGATCAGCGATAGCTCGACTGGAAACCGGACAGAAAAAGGCCCACGAACCTCATGCTCGGTCTCTGCCGTAACGGGAATAACAATCCAGGCGTTTTTCCGATCGACTAGGGCCAGAGCTTCCATGGCAATAATATATGCTTCAAGCTGCTGTTCCGCAAGGTCACGAAACGCGTGGTGTTGTTCAATCAGGACCGCGAGTTTTCGTGCCCGTTGATACATTACAAGCGAGGCTATGCCATGTCAAGTGATCAAGGGTCAGCAGGGCAGAACACATTGGGCATAGAGTGAGATGCGCTGACCGTTGCGGTAATCTCCCCTCGAGACGTACCAGGTATACAGAATACGGGAATAGAACGGTCGCACTCGAGGGTCAGCATTTCGAGCCTTGAACGACAGAGCATCTTCGACCTCGTCGCCCAAGGTGGCGAAGTTAAACGACAATAAGCGCTCAATCGCATCTTCTTCGCACATTTTGAACACCAGCTGACTAACACACTCCCGTTTACTGCTCGGAGTCAGTAAGGGGCACTTCAAATAGAGGGGGCCGGCTTACACTTTGTCATAAGGCGTGGACACGAGAGCCATGTACGCGTTCTCATGTCGGCCTAGGTCCGTGAGACCCCTGATGAGGGACTGCCACAATGCAGACGTGTCGCCGCCGGTCGGCGCATGTGAGATTGCAAGCTTCGCGAAGGACACTTCATGCGCAGTTGCATCGGCATCCCTGAAGAGCTCTGCAGCGTGCAAGTATAAATCAAACTCTGTTCTGAAATTTTGTGCACCGGGAAGTACAGCCCCGAGAGCCCCCTGGTCGTCCGGCTCGGCGTCTGCATCTGACAGGGCCTGACTAGACATGAGCGACTCCGGCCCTATACCGGAACCGTCAGTTGGCATCGATATCACAACTGCAGGGAAAGAAACAGCGCACCGAAACTCCCGGCGAGGCTTTCCAAGATTATCGCAGCATTGTCGAATTGGTTCTCGTCCAGCCATAGTCGAGCCTCCACGTACTTGACAGCAGGCGTTCCGGGGAGCCAAGACAGCAGCTCTCCTGCCACTTCATGATACCCAAGCCGGCGGAAATCCTCGCATAATCGCACCTCTTGCTTGTTCGCGAATGCTGGAGAGTAGTTTCGTAGAAAACCGGTCTGATCTAGGAGTTGGAAAGCCGCCTTCGGCAACTCCTCCGTTATGCCGTAATAAATGAGGAGATGCTGTACAAGAGACATCGTCGGGTTGACTCCAGATCGCCCAGACGAGACGTTCATGTTGCTCATTTGAGTGACGACGTCATCTTCGCTAGATGCAATCTCGCTCACAGGCTGCCACGCGATGTCGCGCAACATGCAAGTTCCACGATGCACAGCAAATGCTTCAGCGAGTAGCGTTGGGGGCCATTCATTCAATTTGTGTGCGAACCAGAAGAGCAAAACCATGACGGCAGAGCACAGTTCGTACCTAGCGTGGACGGTTGCAGTCAAGTATGAGGCTGCAAATGCCCTCTTCCATTCTGACGAGTTTGGATTTTGTGATTGAGTTTGTGAGAGGCTGTCTGTAGAATCATCGTTGATTTCTTCATCCTTGACTGACAGACCAGTGCTGCCAACAATGTCCAAGATGGTGCGCACGCCGCTGAGAAGGTCTTCATCTGCGATTTTTTCCAGACGACCAGCAATCCAATCGTCGAAACCTCCATCGACATAAGCGCGGAGCTCCATCATTGCCGCCTGATCTTTGATAATATCCGCGAAGGAAAATGAGACTTCCTGGTGCAAGATATCCGACAGACGGCCCTCCAGAGCATTCATCGCTCGCGAACCAAGGCGCGAACGCAAATCCCACACAAACTCGACCACGTCCGGCACAAGCTGCGATTTGGCCGAAAGCAACCTCTGGCACTTCAAAGCTCCATCTTCGGTAGCTGTGGATGCGACGCGCTCTCGCTCAATGATGACTAGGCCATCCTTCTGCTTCCCCATCCCAATCGCTAAAGGCAACCGAGCACTACGCTCTATCTCTCTACACCGCGCAATGAAACCCTCCCAGTCGCGTTTCAACGCATTCCAGTACTTTGCCCATTGCAGCGCCCCGGAGTGCGGGTCGCGAGTCACCTGGACAGTGCAACCTACGATCGCAGCAATCTGCTCTTTGACGTCGGAATAGACCGCGACGAGCTGCGATGGAGGAAGTGACGGTAAGGACAAACATGCATTAGTGTACCGATCGATGGCGACTTTGAGAGTCAAAGGGGAGAACATTCCGGGCCTCATGATCGACTCGAAGAATCTCTCCGATAGCGAGCCTGGCGACAGTAGCAGTTCGTCTAGATAGGTCGGAGTGAGCTCGACTTCTGCTGGATACATCATGGTACGCCAATCAGGCTGATTGGATGCAGATTCGTCAAAAGTGAGTTCAAGCTGGTGCACCATTGACTGTCCCTGCCTGTCCCACAGAGTATATAGGGTTCTTCCGTCCACGATGGTGAAGTCTTGAAGATGGCAATGTGTGCTGTCTTCTGGTGCCTCAAGAAGGTGAAGCTTTTGCAAGCCCTTGTTGGTAGTGGTGAAGAGTTGGAAGAATCCACCAGAAGACGGCGAGATCTCGGTGGGAATGAAGACGAGAACATAGACTGTATTCGTCTCCGATACTGAGAAGACGCGAAGGAGATTTTGTGGTTCTGGTGGGAGCAAGACGGAGTATCTCACAGCGGGAGGAACCGACCCCCGCTCTTGTACAGCGACGGCCTGTTCATGAGCGATAGCAGGCAGCACGACGTGCGCGATGACACCGTTGGCCGCAGTCCACAGACGTAGTGTGCGGTTTCGTGATAGTGTCCAGACATAGTCGATCTCAGTGGGCTGTGGAAGGCTTGCGATTGAAGTAATCTCATCTGCTTCGTTCGGCGTGGCTATTTTGGGTAATAAGAAAGCAATTGGAGCTGCTGCGTACGCATGCAGTGTTTGCTCTGTCCAGGAATCTAGAGGACCACGTGGTCAGCTGGATCAATGATCACCGTAGATGGACAAACAGACGTCCATACCTTGTATACTGTTTCCCAGAGGATTTCTCTCAACGCGTAGCAGGGACCCATTTGGCGTTCTGACGATAACGCAATCCGGTGATTGCACATGTACCAGTCCCTCGGTATCGCAACCCATACCCTGGACGAGATACTCATGGCACCAGTGGGCAGTCGATTGGGGTGGCCACGAGATCTTACCAGCGTGCACTGGGATCACAATGCAGTACAGGGAACCTGTCGCGGTAACTGCAATAAGATGGACTCCTTGAGATTCATGCAACATGATCGAAGGATAGGGCAATAGGGGAGAAGGAAATTCGAACCGCAGAGGCGGCGCGTCCGAGGACAACGAGATGATTTCCAGGACGCGCGATTCATGCGTGACGCGTAGCAAGATGTTGCCGGTCATGGGCGTGTAGGAATGCTTGGCAAAGGTTGCGTGTTCTCGTGGACAATTTGGAGGGTTCTCCGCGTGCAATTTGACAACATCCTGCTTTGTCGTGGGCACGGGGATCGGCTGGGATGGCGGGAGAAGTGCTGACAGCTGAGATGCGACGAGTATGTTGCCGTTTGGGGTGGTCATGATGGCATAAATGGGAGGAGGTGCGTGTTCGAAATCTGGGTCAGATGAAGTCGCGTTTGATGAAGAAGTACCGAGAAAGAGTGTGGCTGCGACCGCCGGCCACGATGAATGTGGCAATTCGAGATCAATCAACAATGCCAGCCACGTGACCGGCACGGTCATGAATTCAAAACAGGGCGATTTACTCTCCCTTTTTCTGAGTCGCTATTCGGGGCGCGCGGCATTTGCGGAATCGTCCAGACCTCGCACTGAGCTCGCTACGATGCGCTCGTTCATAAATGCCCTCGAGTCTTATATTGGTGCCGACGTTCCTCATGCATCTCCATATCATGACTAGCCGCTAGTAACGTCTCCCGCCACCCTTTAACATCACCATGCAGTGGGCTGTGCGAGCAACCCTCCAAGGTGAAATGGACGAACCGTTGCCCTGATTCCACTGCTACCAGGTATATATTCAGCCATTCTTGCTCGCAGATGGAGGTGCAGAACGTCTCCTCGTCGAATCAGCCTCCCTCTTGTACATAGTTTTTCTCTTTATCTTACATTCTCTTCTATTCTACATGGACCCAATGCTTCCCTTCGATGCCATCCTCTTTCCTGCCGACGAACGGCCTCCGCATCTTGTGGCGCTCATGACCAGCCCTCTAACGATGGCGATCTCCAACCCACCCGAGCCATACCGTTGCGGGAGAATACCTCACCCGGAAATGTATATGGAGTACATCGCGGAAGGACTCGGCCCTCGTTCCTGGAGATTTCAGGTGAATAGAACTCAGCGCAGTTCATACATCACCTTCCAATTGAATTTATTTCTGTCTCCCAGGTCGTAGAACAGCTCGAACACATGAGCAGAAAGTTCTCGACTCCATACATCCTCTTCTACCCGATTGTCTCCCGGGACGGTATGCCGTTTCCGGTGAACAAGTGCATACGTGAGATCCAGGGCCAGACTTTCAACGAGGCGAACGCATGGTGTGGCAACATCATCATCGCAAAGTATCGCGACCAAAGTTATTCCACGATGATGCATGCTACAATGGCAGATTTTCCAATCCTCAAAAACTGGCTATCCAAACCCAAGGCGGTTGCAGGTCAGCAATCTTCATCTCAGATTTTGCACGCTTTGCGTTACTGACAACTCCGGCTCATAGGGCTCATGTAGGCGAGTGGACACCTGTCGGACAGCCACAACTGGCTTTCATACACAGTACTTTATGTTTCGAGAACAGACTATCAGACTAGTGCAAGCCGACCTCAAAAGCCTACGCTTCATCTTCATTTAGCGAGGCATCATGTTGATCACTCATTCTCGGTATTAACTTAGGATTGTCGCTATATAGTACATACAATAGTCTGTCCTAGATAATTCACAGCGCTCAATCACACAGACAATTCAAATTATAATTCAGCATGCCCCTGTCCATGCCTGCGGCTATCTGCAATTTTCATATTTTCCACTTGCTCCGGTGTTCGAGAGTCCTTCGCTTTCTTCGGATCGCAATGCTCCGGTACCGGGCTTGCAGGGTCGATCGGTGGATGAGATACACGCCCAATCTTGACGTACTTCTTATGTTCAGCATAGAACTTCTTCCAGTTCTCGACGCCCTGCAGGAGCCATGTTTCATAACGGTCCGATATCAGGACCGCAGCATGGGCGTCCATACCTGCAACTCGCTTTCGCTTAGTCCCCGAAGGTCATGCGTTAGATGCGTGCTGAAGCAGCCGGTGCTGTACGCCCGGGCAGCGTCTTTTCCGGCGCTGAAAGAAAAGTTTGCACCAACGGTCGACTCGAAAGTTGCAATACGTACAGCATGTGGTAGGGTCCTCCCGGACCGTACGTTCGGCGGCCTGCGCTGACATCGTAGACATCGCCATCAATCTGTTCATAACAAGGTCCGTGGACGGAGCAAAAAGGGATGCACTTCATAAGACGTACGGCTAGATAAACCGGTCTCTCGGGATTTGTACCATCGAACGTGGCCAGCATCCTCTCGGAATACAGACGTTGATTCGTCTGCAATACACCGCCGATAAGCTGAGACAGCCACGCGCAGCCTGTTGGACGTAAGCGTACCGGGATCAGCTTCTTGATGTTAGGCAGCTCGTGCTCCCATAGGTAGCTGCCAGTGAAGAACTTGCCCGCGAGCAGCAAGAAAACGATCGCGTACACGATGAACTTGAGAAGCCCCAAACAGCCGACCTCTGGCTCCTCAGTTGGATCGGGCTCCTCAGCTCCAACTTCCTCCCCCCGCGCCACCTTCTCGTCTCGCTCCTTCTTGCGCCGCAGCCATGCAGTGTGTTCCTGCTCGCGCTTTGTGCGATATTCAGAGTAGCTGCACGCAGGTCAAGGGTTCTGAGCAGAAAAATAGAACAAACTCCGCTTGACGCACCCGAGGAACGGACGGTTGGCTGCCTTGGTGGAGACCATTCTGCTGGGGTCGACTGGGTCTGGCACCTTTGTTTCGCCCTCGTCATCCACCGGAGCCTCTGTCCAAGCCGAGGCTGGATCATCTGTCTCTGTATCACGAGAAGCGGTGTTGCCTCCTTCCGATGGCACCTGAGTGGGACGTTTCCGTGCGGCACGGCCACCGCCATCACCCTCGGGGTTTAGAACCCAAGACATACCAACGACGGGTTAGTTGATTCGGGGCAAACCTGAGCGTGTTCGAGTGCAGTTTACGCAACACCCTACAAGATGATGTCCAAGTCGTCTGTGACCCTCCAGAACTTGCAGCCTGCTGGCGCTCGACGTAGCGTTGTTGGCAACAGCATGCCTCCAATGGCAAGGCAAGAGCAATCTTCTTGCCACTTGAGGAGGCGCCCCGCGTCATGTGATGCAACGTGTCCTAAAAATCGCCTTGCTCCGACCACCCTTGGGAATGGGAGTAAGTCCTTCGGCCATACCTGCTCGACGAATACGATGCTCGACGGAACGGTCGATCATGATCGTTACGGTCACGGATGTAAATCTCGAGTGTATTGACCGGATGGTTTTGGAATTCGTACAAACAGCTACCGTCGGGCGGCCATCTGATGGTACAAAAGCAGTATTAGGATTCTGCATTACCAAAGACACAGTGAGATGGCGTATTAGTAAGTCACAACCCCTAGCGATGTGAATAAGGGAGCTCGTAAGGTATTAGATGTACAACTATAAGGAGACAAGTACGGATGGGAGATGCGTATACACCCATCCTCAAGCGTAGACAACTGTCTTTGAGGATAGAGGAAAATGCGAGGAAGTTAGATAGCAAAGTCGATGAAGATTAGCTGCAGACGGTTCCAGGGAGCCCGATGCAATATGCGATGGAACGAAATTGTGCGTGCGAACAAGATTGTGAGCGAGGACTTGATGACTTGATGACATGACGCCGGCCGTGGGACATAGTGAGAGGGCATGTGAGAGCATACGAGGCATACCGGCGGTGGGTAACATAAAGCATAGGAGATTTTGAGACGATCGGGCATACATTGGCGAGGAAAATGAGGATATCCCTCCGCTCATTATGATGATCGCTCGCCGCTGGTCTGTGCACGCTCTTGCGCAGCTGCCCGTGCAGAAATCGTCACGTAGGCTCCACCAATTTCCTCGTCGTTCAGCCCTGGTGGCATTGATGGTGTCGACCCGCTCGATGCCATCACAGGAGAATCACCGTTAGGACCATCGTCCTCGTCATCGAGCTTGATTCGCAACGCCAAGAATTTTGGAGTCTTGATGAACTGCGGAGCAAGTGATAAGTTACACATTTTACGAGTAGGTGAAATCGTTACTCACTTTGGGAACCGAATCCGTGGCCATGAGCCGGAACACATGCATCTGGATGCGCTCATACAGCTTGATCATGGCCTGCAGCTGTGTCGCATTGAAGGCATTCGCGTGGTCGATATCCACCCGCCCTTGAAAGGCTTTGCCGCTCAAGCCCGTGATGACCTCATTGAGCCATACGGAGAGCTCGTTCCGCAGCCCGTGGTCAATGTTGAGCTCATTCGGACTCGAAGGAGCCAGATATGTGTTGTAGATAACGAACGCTGTCTGGATGAGGGTCTCGTGATGACGCTCCATCGCGACCTGACCTGGCGTAGCCTTTTGGCTAGGGCGCGCCGCAGCTGTGGAAGCCATAGCGCTCGAAGTGATGTGGAACTTCCTTCGCAAATCCTGGACATCCAGATAGAAAGATAGATTTTCCTCGCAGAAATTGCTCCGCAGGAAATCACGAAACAACGATCGCAGTTGAGGCTCCTCGATGATGTACTTGAGGCGATCTGAATTGCTCTCCTTCTGCTTCTGGTCCGCGTCATGGCTTGCGTTCAGCTTCTCGGTCATAGAAATCCGGCGGTGAAGCTTCACATCAGCGCCAGGAGCGCTGGGATCCCCAGCTTGTGTTTCCGACGTATGGTCATCGGAGGATCGCGTGCCTGCCATGTTTGACGAAGAAGGATTCGGTGAGCCCCGCGCCCCGTCTGGCATGTCCCAGCGAGCTAGCTGCCGACCCTCCTCAGTCACCCTGTAGATGGCCTTCGCCGTACAGCGGAACTCGCCGACTTGCTGGAAGATAAATCAAAATGAGCCACTTGGAGTTTGACTCGCTAGGAATACGTACCGCGATTGAAGAATTTTGACCTCCTGAGGCACCGCGCACGGTAAAGATGATGGCCGAATCATTGTTCTTCCGCTTGTCGCTGACAAGCTGGATCAACCCAAAGCGCACAAACTGCGCAGCCATCTCAGCCGCCTCTTCTCGCCCAATGACTGAGGTGAAGTCACACAGCCACTCCAACGCCGTCACAGCCATGAAACAACACTTGTGAGTCATCGATGTCTTGCTCCCGATGGGCCGTTCAGTAATGTCCATCAACGCAACCCCCTTCGACCGCTCGTGATACTTTTGGAAGGCATCCATGGAATCCAAATTCTCCGGCGGATAGTTGGGGTGACGACCCACGAAGCGACGGAAGAGAGCAGTGATCACTGAATGCGACACAATAATCTCGTCGTCGACGGATCTTCGCTCGAGATGCAGCAATTTCATGCAGATGGGTTGCGTTGCGAACGCGTTGGCGAGGTGGTCACCGCTGATGCCATTCTTGCTCATGAACCGCTCCAGCACGTGGAGTCCCTTTGGAGTGAGGACGTAGACGCCCCGGTCCTTGAACAGGTTGGAGCCAGGGTCCGCGGCATTTTCAATGAGACGCGCATCCATGAATTGCTGGCACATGGCCTTGGCCATTTCGCGGGTCATGGAAAAGGTGGTCGTGGTCGTGGTCGTCACTATCCGTGAGGGTTCTCGAGGGTCAGGCCCACGATTCGATTGGGAAAACTTGAGCGAAGCGAGGTTCTTTGCGGCATCGTCACTGAAGAAGGATCAGCTCCAAGGTGTAGGGGAGCAGGTGAGATTGAATTCGCGTACGTTGTGAATGAATTATGGAAAGTCCGAAAGAACTGCTTGTTCGATGAAAGCTCCAAAGACACGATGAGGGTTGCGAACAGGTCGAGCGTATCCTAAAGGTCAATCCAGTGAGAAGATTGGCATTGTGATACACGCCGTAGCATTAGATGCGAACCTTGAGGAATGGTCTGCCGCGTTTTGTGGTCTTCATCATGTGCGACGAGGACGACGCAGTCGCCGCCGAAGACACATCGGAGGGCATAGTTGGTCAAGAAAAGAAATAGAAACAACCACGAAGAAGAGAGGGGGAGGGGGGAAAGGTGGTAGAAGGAGGAATGAAACGGAGGATAAGAAGCTGGGCAGGGGAGCGCGAGAGAAGATTGGAGAGGACGCCGTGGGAAAGGTCAAAAACAAGCTTTCGAAATCTCCCCTTATCGGTGCGCCTAAAACAGGAACGGCAGTGCTGAATATTGTGTTTTCGGTAACCACGGGGCCTTACAGGCAAAATAATTTTATCGCCGATTTGCGTGCGTCGCCAGGCTGCATTGTTCGTGTGAGGCAGCCAGCGCCTCCGCAGGGCCGCCGCCAACAAAACGTGCTCGAACCTCGTCCTCGCCCACCATCCAGCCGGTTGCCAGGCGTTCTTCAGCCGCTCCCCGCCATCATCGCCCCAGCGGGGCGCCTTCCCCTCTTCCTTCGGCGGGCTATGCACGTCTGTCGTATCTGCGTCCGACGAGCCCGGAACGGCTCTCGCACTCTCCGACGCTGGTATCGATCAAAACCAGGTGGCGAACGCAGTTGAACCTCGCATGAACGGATTACTTCCTTCAGGCTAAGCCAAATTTGTCGGGCAGCATCCAAACCCAAGAATGACCATATCCGTACCCGGCAGCCTTGACGTTGTCCCTCAAACATGTATGCCGCATCTGAAACGGCATAATCCCGCCCCACGAGCCAGCATACTCATCTAGCGCGACTGTCGGTGTCCGCGACGGCCTGCAGGCATGTAACGTGGTCTACGCGAGCGCCACAGCCGGCCTGCGTCACGTAACGATGCGCAATGTGCCTCACTCGCGTTGTTCAGCTACCGTTGGCGAGCGAAACCAGGTCGTCTTGAGTTCTTCCTTCAGCGCCTGAGTAGGTTACCCCTGGGGTCTTTTGTCCGGCATGACGCGGCATGACGATTATGGATAATCGGCCCGAGCCCAATTCATCTTGGCAGACATCACAATTCTTGGCGGATGTCACAACTACCCATAATTCTCTGCTGAGCATGCTGTGCGGAAGTTTAATTAAATATCCAAATCTGGCAGGCTTTCCGGTGTGGCTGAGTGTCTGGTAGGAATGGCTTGAACTTATAGCATCATGACCATGGAGAATGTAATTATCATTGGTGCACATCACGGTCCACCAGATGACATATTGACAGTCAGAATTTTAATAATGTAATGGGCAGATTGTGTGAGGAATGAGATATGAGAGTGAAGAAGTATGAGATTTCAGATTTGAGTGAGTAGCTAGGCAGCAAGGGAGTGCAGGCCAATATAATCAGTTTGATAAAAAGGAGCAAGACAGGGAGGTGGAAACTATTTATTGAGGACTATGGAATTAGCTGAGTGCGTACATAGTATCTAAAACATTGATGGCTAGCTAAATGAACCAATGGATGTGGTGCATTATAATGCACTGTCACACATGAGACAAAGGGCAGCAGCACAAGCAAGGCAGATGATGAAGATGCATGAAAAATCACAGTACAGAGAATTGGAGAGACAGATCTATGGCCATTGTGCAGTACTGCGGCATGCACCCCCCAAGATGTTTTTGACCCTGTAATATGCCGTCAAAATCCGATTTAGTACGTTACAAATTCCCTTTTATGGCAATGAATTCACAATATCAAACTGAATTTACCTCGAAAAAGCGCTGTCGCAAATGGAAATGGGTCTCTGTCTGAGGTGATATAGAATGAGGACACTAAGGATGCAATGCTTTGTGAGTGTTGCCAGTAGGTGGCTACATAGTACATATGCCGTTCGTTTTGTACATTTATTTCAATGTCTTACCGCACTCTTAATTTTCATACCCATTCACTTAAATAAAAGTACAAAAGGAATGGCACAGCCACCAGCCATCAAAATATTACATAATAAAAGAAAACCGACAAATGGACATAATCACGAAGTCACATATCAAATGAGCAGAGGGACCCCGTCATGCGCAAGCGCTGAAGGAAAAAAAGTCGAGACGACCTGGTTTCGCTCGCCAACGGTATCAGCTCCGCCCGAGCGATTGCAGCCGGATCTCATCATCATGACCACGTTGTGCACTTAGCACGAGTTCCACACGGGCTCGGAAGCTACTGTGGTCCCGCCGACGCATGCTAATGCTCGTTATAGGCATGAACGTCCCCGACATCATGATGTATTGATGTCCGAAATTCTCTCCGACGGCGCATGACCCATTATAGCGGGCTTGCGTGCCTGTCTTATTTAATTCGCGACGCGGTTGTATCGCGACGATGAAACCGTCTCTGTCTTCATCTCCTGCTTAGTCTCATACTGCGCTATTTTGACAGGTATGATCGTCATGATACTCGCTCGAGCTGTCCTTGGATTTTGCTACAACACGTAATCATCCAGAGCAGCCAGACAGGTCCGGCCCTCTGACGAGTTTCGAATTCTCTAGACGATTCGCAAGGTGCACGGCAATCAAGTGACATAACCTCAATGAGGTTGTTACGCATTGCCTAGCGATGGATCTATGATAACCGCACGGCGGCGCTCGGAGGTAACGTATGACTCTCTATGGCTTTCTGACGACGGTCCGTATGCTTCAGTCCCGTCCGAGCACACAGATATAAGCAAGTCTTCGTGCTCGATAATATCATTCGGCCATCAGCAACGATTTCGCGCACCGCAATTTTCTCACAATGCGACAGCAGCCCACTTGAAGAAGCCGCTTCTTGTTGGTCTGCTTGACAATGATCACGCTGGATGAGATGGGTTTACGACTGATGTGATGGTAGTTCTGATATTTTGCGACACAACAACTTCCTGTTTCTTTTACCGCGGTTGTGACTCACTCGTGTTGATGCTGCAACTCGTAGACTCTCGCACCACCACCTCGTCTCACCTGCGGCTCATGTTCCGCGCCTTTTGTTACATGATGCCGTGCATTCCCGGGGACATGCCGGAGTGCGGCGACCAACGTTCGTGGTGGACTAGACATCGCGTGTGAGGTCGGTTCTGTCCCATTCGCTGTCGGGCACCAGGTGCACCTTTACATTGAGTTGTTCGGGTAATACTTGGACGTGGCAAATCTGTGGATACCTGTGGCTGTACAGAGAGGCGACCGGCGCGTCCTCATCGGAACCCTGGAATTAAATCTAATTAATGATCAACCTTTCATGTATTATTTCTGCTGCCTTGGACGGGTGGCGGACGCGCTTTCTTCATGGATACACACAGCCAAATCCTAAAATGGCAGCCGCGCTATAGTACCAGCACAATCACACTTCGATCAGCCTATGTTCTCACGCACGCCCTCCTCGACATGAACAACATCAACGTATGTCCTGATACTTGAGTCAGATTTTACGCATCCCGCGCTCACGACGTCTGCCTTATGTGTCATGTCGCGCCAGGATCCCGCAGCGATCGCGGTCCTTCTAGAGCAGCTGAAGGCATCACAAGTATGGCAAGACATCGTCAATCCTAAGACACAGAACACAGCCACTCCGAGCACTAACACCAGTAGCGTTCCCAGTTCTGAGCAGTCCTCTGGCGCCGCGGTCTTGGCAAGTCCTAAAATTGATACCCATGCAATCATCGGCGGCTCAGCTGCGGCCGATGCAACTGCTGCGCCGTCGTCGACCGTTGCCTCATTGCTGTCTCAGCTGCGTGGCACTTCGTCATACAGTGGCTCTTCTAATCCAATTCATCCTCATGTTCAATACCCTGCGACATGTAATGATTACCCGCCGTCGCAGGTTACAACCATTACTCCTGCATTGCCCGAGCCCGGCCCCAGCAGACCTTTGTCCACGCCGACAGTGTCGTCGGCCCGGCGTGAAGACCTTCGCAACCTCTCCTACAAGCAGACACTGCCCCATCTGGCTCGCCTTTCCGAGGATCCAGGCTTTGTGGAAGCTATCTCGACGGTAAAGCCCACGCCTGCAACGCGACTGCCTCGGTCGCTAACCTATTTGATGCATATGATAGCTCAAGAAGGAACAGGCCGAGCTGGAGAGACAGCTCTGGGAAGAAAGGCAGGCGATACAGTGCAGCCACGAGGAAAAGGTCAAAGTCGCGCGCACGAAGTGGGTCGCCGAGTTTGTACTTATCAGGCGACCAGGGCGGCTGATCGGCGTCACCTCCACAGGGCGAGCATGATCGGAGCTGGACTCACACAGTATGAAGCCGATGTTCGCGTTCCTCCGTCATGTGTCTTCTTCATCTGATGGGCCCCATGCTGACTGCAACTTGCCGGCGGAACAGACGATGTCGGCCGCCTTCCGGCAAGAGTTGCAGAAGTTCGACGCAGAACGGGTCCTTCCTGCCTGGGATGGTCTAGTCTCCAAGCAGCAGGCCAAGCTCGAAGCGTTTGGAGTGCCCACCATGTATCCGACCGTGATGATTGCAGACAGAGAGGTACGTGGCAGGCTGTGATTTGCACGCTAGGCGGATTCACCGAGCTCCCTCGCAGCGCCAGCAACGTGTGATCCAAGTGCTCGCCGGAATAGGCGACAGTGAAGGAGCGTGAAGACCATTCAATACGATCCGCAGCCATGTTCGCGGTTGCTTGAATGCGAGCATAAGTGCATCTGTCAGTGTTTAATCCAGACTCGGTCCACATCGGCTTGATCGTGCAAGGCGGAAGCTTACCAGAGACTAGTGCGAATCTACTCGTCGTCATGATTTCACGCAGTCCTCGTTCTCTTGGTCCTACTGCATGTTGCGCGACGGTGTCTTCTGAGCATCTCAAAGGCATCTAGAATGCCTATCCTGAGAGATGTGACTAATTGAAAGGATCGATCATCGCGTCAAATAGAACCTTTTTGTGACAGATTACTAATCAGCAGTAGTTTCTTGCACGTCCATGGAGCTGCGCGAGCTGCGCCGTCGCACCGACAATGCAAGAGGTTTACTTTGCGGAGCAAGCTCGCGACGTCGGGCCTATCCCATCGTGGGTCAATTGTCTGCATGCTTCAAATTCGAGTTAGAACAAGGTAGTCTGTCGGGGTACAATGTCAGATCCGCCCGTCCCTGACTAGAGCCGATTTGTCGACCGACCTGGGCAGTAAGCAGGCATCTCGTGTGTGTTAGATGACAGTCCTGGGGTGTACCTTGGACGTACACACGCGTCACGGCGCAGCGTTGCAATTTGGAACCCTCCGACCACCATTCTGTGAATGTGAACTTGGAGAGCAGCGAACTGTGGCGCGGGAGCATTGTTAGGCGCCTCGCGTACACATCCGGCGCTTACCGGCCGGTTATCCGTGGAAATGATGCTGATGGCAACTACCAACTGGACGTCCTGCAGAGGCAGCAATGCTGCCAATGTTGGATGTTTAGGAGGTGCACGATAAGCACGCACAATATGGCGAGCAATAACGTGTGGCCTGGCCACGTGCAGCAAGACAAAGTCTTCATCACCGATTGTGTTCTTGTCCTGAGATTCAGATCGGGTACGACTACCAATCTACAAATGTCGTAAATTGACTATTTGCCGACGGGTCCTTACCGCCCTCCCCTTCAGGGTTGTCCCGTTCTATCACTCGCCTTTCCGCCCATGTCGTGAGCAATCCACACTTTACCGCCGTTCGGTTCTCTTCTTTTCGCGACCATGCCCTATGTCGACCTGGTCTCTTCTGACGACTACACGTCTATCTGGTACACTACAAATTCACCGAATGGGAATGTCGGCGGTTTCGACCCGGCAAAGCCGACCATTGTGATGTTGCACCCGGTTTTCTTGGACTCGACGTGGCTGCATCCACAGATGGACGACCATCGGCTGAACTCGTGCTTCAATATCATCATATTCGACACGCGTTCGACAGGTAAATCATTATCAAGACCTACAGGTCGGCACGACCTCTGGGTAAACGCCGCCGATCTCGCGCATTGCTTCCATGTACGTGACAGGTGCATCGCGCGGCACTAGTCAAACAATGATGGGCGGAGTAACACTAATAACCTCTGACAGCACCTGTGCCTGCCGCCTGCACATATGTTTGCTCCGGAGCTAAATGCATACGCAGCCCTACGATTAGCAGCGTTGTACGTATTAAATGACTGGCCGAGAACTCGTGCTCAGCTTCGATCCTAGGTTTCCCGACCTTTTGCTTAGCCTGACGTTGGTCAACATTCCTGCACAAACAGAGTACGTTAGGTGTCTTCTATACTTCTGTCCCATGGAACTGACGTATTTTCCAGAATTCGTACTGTCTTCGAGGCTTTCGAAGAGCTCACACAGTTATGGTCGTTTTCTGAAGATCTAGAATCGTTCGAGTATTCTTGCAAAGAGCTTCTAGACTTCTTTGCCGGCCAAGTAAGTGATGTGATATGAACTACGCGAAGATCACACTAACAATGATTCATGCGCGTCTTTGCACGGCTATTTCCCGAAGGACGCACACCCGGATCTACAAGACGAGGTACAGTCGCTTGCTGCCAGCCGCTTACTGTGTGCTCACACACATTCCAGCTCGTCGCGTACTGGGAAGTACACTATCCGCCCTTCCGGAGGTCACATGTCATCACAAATGTGAATCTTTTCATGAACGTAAGCAGCCTTGAGGCCCTGTTGGCAATATGCTTAGGTGGCCACTTTCTAGCGAAGACCACTGACCCCGGAAGAGCTCGCCTGTGTAACATGCCCTACCCTTATCATCCAGGTACATAGCATTCACGCAATGAGTGATCGCTACTAAATTTTTATCAGGCTGAGCGCAGCCAAACACATCCACTAGAATACGCAGAGCGCGTTGCAAACAGTCTTGTCAATGTACCAGGAGGATGTACAGTGTTCTCGGTCAAGGGTAAGGGTATTGCCTCGTCCATGCACCGACTGCAACACTAATTCTTCTGCAGCAAGCCAAGGATACCTCTCTATCATAAGTGCCTCCATCGTCAACCAGGTCTTCAACAAGTTCCTTGCCCGTCAGCCTCCAGCGCGCTCTGATTCCAAGCGTCCCAGCATTCCCCTTGCAGAGCGCATGAAAGCTGGTCTTGCGAAGCTCGCGCAGTTACGCAACGAGCCAACTTTTGTCGACCGGGATCCGCTCTCGCCGCTGTCGTTCTCATGTGTCTCTCCCGAGGTATGCAAGAGCCAGGAGGAGACCCGCGCAACATATCAGAAGGAAGAACGCACGGCCTTCTCTCCGCTGGGCCTTGATGGGCGGCCCCTCCGCAAGTGCGTATCAGGTAACTTGCCCCATACCAACTGATATTCACTCGTGACAGGTTCTCAGAGCGAAAGGATCACTGGCTGGACAGCGGTTCGGATGGTTACTCCTACTCGAGTACGCAATATCTGCCTCACCTTCGTCGCTAACGCACATCTCACCGACCCGGCTGCGTATCGCCAGGCGCCCAACTGTACAAGGAGAAGAAGCGACAACAGAAGCCCTCTCGCCGGCGAGATGATAATGACGTCGGTATCATGCTGCCGCCGTCGGAGCCAGTGTCTGAGGAACAACAGGTTTCTCGACTCCGGCGTGCGACGATCAACCCGAGCGCAGTCGACAAGCAGGTTATTAAGGGCTCCATGGCGAAGGTCGTCGCGACTGGGGGAAACATGCCGCTACCGCGTTTGCTGCGGTGAGGGTGGTCACCAGTTTCCCTCGTCTCACGGGTGCGGGTGATCCTAGGTGCCAGCGCGCCTGACTTGAGCACGTACCGGCGAGGGGGGGGGGGAGGGGAAGAGACGCATACGAATATCTTACATTTCATTTGTTCCGGGTTATTTCGTTCGTGGGTTCACATGCATATATTGGTTTCGCTGCATTTTTGGACGTATCTATAGACCAACGTCACTATGACGCACGCGGGAAAAGTACTTCGGTCGGAAGGGTGTATAGTCGCTATAAAGTCATATAATTTTGACTCCGAGGCACACTTGTATCTAGCTAGCGCCTACCGTAACCAACAGGGACATCTAGCGATCAAGAGAAGCCACAGCGCGATTGAATTGCAAGGCAGTCCGAACGTCCATACAAAGTCCAAAGATATTAGATGCTGCCCTCGGCCATCTTCGCCTTGTAATAGCGAACCATCTCCTCGAGACCCATACGGACAGACCAGCGCGGCTGCCAGTTTAGCACCTCCCTCGCGCGGGTCGTATCAGGACGACGCTTCTGCGGATCGTCCGTGGGGATGGGCTTGTAGACGACCTGCACTTGGCGCTTGGGCGCCTCACCATCTTCGCGCTGAACCTTCTCGACGATCTCGCGCACAAGCTCCGCGAACTCGCCGATCGTGAACTCGTCCTGATTTCCGATATTCACGGGGCGCGTCTCGTCGGAATTCATGAGCGCGATGAGTCCATCGATCAGGTCGTGAATGAATTGGAATGAGCGCGTCTGCTTGCCGTCACCGTAGACGGTCATGTCCTCGCCCTTGAGCGCCTGGATAATGAAGTTGGACACAACACGGCCATCGTAAGGATTCACTGAAAACAGAATATTAACGACTCTTTGCGGGTTCTGGCTGCATCGGACACCACGTACTGCGAGGGCCTGTAAAGAGGTACAATTAGGTACAAATGGTGTCACATTGAACGAGATGCATACCATATGTGTTGAAAATACGAGCAACACGGACATCGACACCCTCCTGGCGGTGATAACCGTACGTGAGTGTCTCAGCTACTCTTTTTCCCTCATCGTAGCAGGCCCGAGGGCCGATCGGGTTGACATGACCCCAGCTTGACAAAGTAATCAATTGAGCAAGATTCTTTATTAATGACTAGCAACACTTACTAGTCTTCGGGTTGGGGGTGAACCTCAGGATCACCATATACCTCTTTGGGGGCGATCATGAATGACACGTGAGTAAGGGACGTTGCTCGACATACCAGACGTGCTAGAAATTAGGAAACGCGCTTTCGTTCGCTTGGCAAGACCAAGCATGTTGAGCGTGCCCAAGAAGGATGTCTTGACAGTGTGGATCGCATTGAACTGGTAATGAGGCGGAGATGCAGGACACGCCAAATGATATATTTCTATTGAAGCCACGGTCACATTAAGCGATACACGTCACCGTCGAAGAATGCTCACGATCGCACTCCGTCATGTAAGGCTCAACGACATCGTGGCGAACTAGCTCAAAGTTAGGATGACCGACCCAATGGCTCACAGTGGTCTTGGAACCGGTAAAGAAATTGTCCAGCACGGTGACTTCATGTCCGAGCAGCATTAAACGGTCCACCAGGTGAGACCCCACAAAGCCAGCACCACCAGTTACAAGGATGCGCTTGCGCTTTTCAGGCGGAAGAAGCTTTACTGGAGGGAAGCGTGTCAAGGTGGTGTAGGAAATGGACTTGGTGTCCGGATAATAGACGGCCTCTGCATCGTCGCCGGCCCCAGCCTGCTTCTCCGCGCTGCGAATGTAGTGAGGCTTGAGATAGAGAGAACGAACAGCTTCCAAGGAAGCCTCGCAATCAAAGCCGAATCGTTCAAAACCGACCGTCGTGATCTCCTTGCCGTTCTTGTCGACGGTGCGGAACTAGCGAATGAGGATCGTCAGTTCTCCTGTCCGAGACGAGTCTCATGCGAGCGCTGGGAATCGAGAGCCATAGCAGGTTGCGACACATGACATGGCAATGCGAACCATACGGCTGTTGCCTAGAGCGTGCCTTCCCACATAAGTCGACGATGGCGGCGGGCTCACCTGTGAGTTGGACGATGCCATGGGTGCCAGCGACGAGGATGACGGGGAGGACTGACCGTGCCAGCGAGTAAGGAGGCCTTTTATGCGCTCGTCGTGCAGCCAGACTTGACCAGACCAAGATGCTCTTTGCAGACGTCCCTCGGCGTCGCCCGAGCCAATCAATGGCCCTCCTTGCAATATCTTCGCTGCATCTCAGTCATTGCCGTTGAACTCCCTCTACCATCAACAACCGGGGATCACACACTGTTGAACGTTTCTGGGTTGTTAAATATTAACACTCAACTGTAGCACCCCCGAACTCTGCCGCTATGCCTCGCGCAGCCAAATCGACAGGAAAGGAACGGCATGACCCGCTTCATGTTCAAATAGCAGAAGACGAGCTACATGCGAAATATGGCAGAGTGTCTCGGCCTGGCAAAAGAGTGAAAACAAAGAATCCTAAACCGGATGATGAGGCGGGAGAGGTGTGTCGCCCAGAATATGCCTCGCCGTGTCAGATCGCTCACAACTAGCCGACGAATAGGTTATCCTGGATTCAAAGACGTCAAAAAAGATCTTCCAACTTGCAAGGGAGCAACAGGAGGAGCTGGGACCATGGGATGATGGGGAGGAAGAGGAGGAAGATGACGAGGACAGGGCCAACTTCTCACTAACACGGACACAAGAAATTCCTGACGAGGACGAGGATGATCTCGAGCGTTTTGAAAATGACGACTACGAAGAAGAAGTGGAAGAGATTGTGAGTGAGCCCACCAACGCTGTCCTGGATTTATTGATCATATGTAGGAGGTAGACGAGAATGACATGAAGACGCTCGATGCACTCCTTCCTGCAAATGCTGGCGAGCGACGGACGCTGGCCGACATTATTTTCGCAAAACTGGAGGACTTTGAATCCGGTCAGACGACCATAATACGGAAAACATCGGAAGGTTCGGGAACATGCGTATCTCCTGGAGGCTTCATTTACTGACATTCATCCTCCAAGACCCCAACCGAGCACCAGATCCTGCAGCAGGGCTAAATCCCAAAGTGGTAGAATTATACACAAAGTGCGCATATAGTTGGCCTTCCGCCGTGCCACACTGACTTCTATCGCCACACTTCCAGAGTCGGTCTTGTCCTCTCTAGATACAAGTCCGGCCTGCTACCCAAACCCTTCAAGATTATTCCCTCTCTCCCTGCCTGGGCGCGTATGCTCGCGCTCACGCGCCCTGAAAACTGGACGCCACAGGCCTGCCATGCCGCGACGCGTATCTTCATCTCGCAAATGAAGCCACCACAGGCCCGCATATTCCTAGAGGGCGTGCTGCTCGATGCGATCCGCGAGGACATTCGACTGACAAAGGAGGGTGCAAGGAAGATCAAGAACCATAGAAAGCTGAACGTGCACTATTATGAGAGCATGCGGAGGGCGTTATATAAGCCAGCGGCATTCTTCAAAGGGATTGTGTTCCCCCTCTTGAATGTATATTGGTCTTGCATTCAGAACCGGTTGCTCTGAGCTGATGGTGCGTTTTATAGACAGGCTGCACATTGCAGGAGGCGGCAATTGTTGCGTCTGTGCTAGTTAAAGTGAAAGTCCCGCTTTTGCACTCGGCCGCTGCGCTGATTCGACTGGCCAACATGGAGTACTCAGGTGAGCGCGATAATTTGCTCCGAGGAGGCTCATGTTAACTACTGTAATTGTAGGCCCAAACTCCCTTTTCATCCGCGTTCTCCTCGACAAAAAGCATGCACTACCATACAAGGTGGTTGACGCGCTCGTCTTCCATTTCATCCGCCTCTCGAACACATACAGAGCCCGCAGTGTGGGCGATGTTGATAAGCTTCCCGTGCTCTGGCATCAGAGTCTCCTGGTATTCTGTCAGAGGTGCGTTCTTTCAGTGACAACCCGTTCGCTGTGTATTCTCACAATTAGTCACCCTTTAGGTATGCATCCGACTTGACACCAGATCAAAAAGATGCATTGTTGGACGTCGTGCGCGTGAATCCCCACCCACAACTTGGCCTAGAGATACGAAGAGAGTTGGTCAACTCCGCTGCACGAGGAGACCCGCGCCCTGATGCTGATGGTGACATCGCAATGACATGACCTTCGAGGGGTTTGTATCGGGTCACTGCAGGCACCGGTGCATCTCGTTGTCGAGGAGAAAAACAAAGCACCTATGTTCAGCAAGTCTTCAAGCTGCTTATGTTTGCTTATGAGCGTTCAGGACTTGGGGAATCCACGCAGAGTTTTTCGTAGTGGTTTATGTGTATATCAGTCTTCTATGTGCTTACATTTTCGACTTGTAAGCCGCCTTTCAGATCGTACGCGTGACACACGGTCTTCAATCTTTAACGTTCAACGTGCGCTATCATCACTCGCTTCCCCCGAAATACTTCGCATGTGCCAAGCTAGCCACAAATAATTGCGGTGTGTTCGTCATCTTCGATTCTCATCCTCGCCCCCAGAAGCATCCAAATGGGGCTGCTTTCATCTTTCAGCCATCGGCGGTAGCAGCTGCGAGCTGCCTAGCCGAGCTGTTTAGCTGCGACTTGCGATCGCCTGCTCATGGACAGCAGTGTCCAATGGCAAGTTCAGCTTCTGGCGACAGTCGAATTGGCTGAACCCATGTTTGAGGCTAGTCTCGGAGTCCTTGACCGGAGAGCGAGGGTTTGGGGCCTGGAGAGCCAAGCCCGGAGAACTTAGTGTGGAGAACGCGCAACTATCTGAGAATGTTGCTCGTCGAGTCGTAGATCATGGAACCTAAAGCAAAATACCTCCGGGACGAGTGAAGCCTGCCCAGGTTGGAAGGTGCAGCCAATGCGGTTACCGACTGATGCTCATCGCAATAGCGACCTGTCGTCAATGTCCGAGAAAATAAGAGGCAAGATGGCCGCCAGCACTACGAAACGGCCTCTCAGAGATCTTCCGAACTGAATGATCGGTCTGCAGGACCGTAGCTGAACGATACTGACGAAATGTACGCGGCAGAACAGCAACGCAAGTTCGACGAAAAGGATCATCAATTGAAGCGGCAGATGCATGCTCTCCAGCATACTGCTCCCGACGCATTTGAACGCGGCATCTGTATCGATCAATTCAATGAGGATGTGGTCGCGAAGGTAGAGCCATGCGGACGGAGTGTGTAAGAAGTTATGCTGTCAGTAACACGTTCATGATTCATCGCCCTCGGTCACGGCACACTCATCCGTTTAATCAGTCAGTTTTCGTTGATAAAGAAGAGTACGAGGCTGAACCTTCGTATGTCCTCTGTGACAAGCGGCTGCAACTATGCTTGATACAAGGCGTGTTCTCAGAAGATCGAATCATCGGCCCTAAACATTCCTGTGATGGCTCCTCAGAGTTAGAATCATCTGATGGATGAAAAGAGTTGTAAATATTGTCCAGGTATCTCCCATCTCCTGTTATTTCGCTATACAAATGATCCGCACCCTGGAGTCAAACGCCTGCGGAGAAAATTGATACCATATGACGGTGCGTCGACGAACGGTACTTCTCCACTTCTGATAGCTAATTGACTGCTGTTTAGTGCATGTCTAGGCATTTCTGCTATCGATGCGGTGAGGCAATCACACAGCCTAACCGACGGCAAGAAATACGTTCAGCCCTATCAGAACACTATGGATGGTCACGCTATCTCTCTGATTATGCCTAGTCAACTTGTTCAGCTTTCATAACAGTCCGATCTTCACGTTCTGCGTGTTGGATGAGCTATCACTCGGTTTTGATCTACGTAAATTCCATCGTAAACGCCTTATTTAACAGCGGCCGACCGGCGATATGGCATCGCTTCTAACAACGATACATACACTCGAAGGCCCCGTCGATGACCTATTTTGCCTTTTCTCGCTGCGCCTCCTCCGGCGCGCACCAATTCACTCCTTTTTGCAAGCTTTGCAGTTGTTCACTTGTACGATAGTTGATTACACAGGCCGCTCGTTTATTTCAATTGTACAATCAGTCACTGCTTTTACGCGCGACATAATCATGAATGAGGTACTACACGGTACAAATTTCATCTACACTGTTATATTTAGCCCTGTGCAGCGGCAGCAACATTGAGGTTCGCGACTCCATCCACAACCTCTTCCGGTATGCCTTCGATGAGCTTTGTGATCTGCAAATGAAGACTCATCAGTATTATATACCGATTACGAACACCTCTCGGTCATACCTTGCCAATGGCGATTGTTCTCCCTAAATACCGTTACTTAGATCAGTAAGGGAAGGATAGTACGTCCTAGAGCACTTACCCTCGTCTCGCAAAGTGAACCGACCAAGCTGAGGATAGTCTACGAAGCGCTCAACGCAGATGGGTTGTTGCGTTTCGAACAAAGCGACGATTTTCTGGCCTGAGATTGTGCGCATCATCAGTTCCGGCACGCACGCGCTCTAAAAGAGTATGAGTTACCTCTCTTCGCGAACTGTGGCGGCTTTCTTGACTTTCTACCTGTTGCCTTGTCGAAATAGTGTAAGAGGGCCTAACAAACCGGTTAAGAGGCCGGCAAGGCTTATTATGTAAAATCTGGCGCACCGATAGTGTCACCTCCTCAGCAAGCGTGTGAACGTGCATGACTGCTGAGTATCCGGGGCAAATGATGTTCCTGTGATCCAGGATCGCAAGTTGCGCCTCAAATTGGCGAACAGCGTGTATGGGCTTAGATGGGCTGGTCAAAACAAAGCCCGGGCTGATATCATCGTCTTCGGTGCCGCGCAGCCGGACGCGCACGTTGTCGCCGCAAAATGCAGACTGCACTTCCTCCTCCATTTCGTTGTAGATCGCGGAGACTTCAACGATGTCCTTGTTTGGCATGAGAACAAGCGATTCGCCCTTGCTCATGTGGCCAGATTCGATCTTGCCCACGACGATAGTACCCATGTCTTTGTATTTCTCGGAGACGGGCATCATAAGGGGTGCATGGATCTTGCGACCAACCATCGGCATGGTGTCAAGCTGCTCGAGAAGCGATGGCCCTCTATACGCCCGATCAGTACAACATAGCTTGCGACTCCAAAGAGCTTCGAGCCAACTCACCCATACCATGAGCAAACGTCAGGCGAAACACGGTCCTTGAGGTTGGCACCCGTATACGCCGAAACAGGGATAAAGATAACGTCTGTCTTGATGCTGAAACCGGCGGCACGTATGAAGGGAGTCAGTTTTTCTTTGATGTCGTCGAAACGGGCCTTTGACCATCCGACCGTAGGCTCATCCATCTTGTTAATGACACAGATAACCTTCGACACGCCAGCAGTCTTGACCAACATGATGTGCTCGCGCGTTTGTCCACCCCTCTCAAACCCTGTCTCAAACTCGCCCTTCCGAGCGGAGATGACCAGGATTGCTACGTCCGCCTGCGCGGCACCTGAAATCATTGACGGAACGTACGTTTTGTGACCGGGCGCATCGAGGATCGTGTAACGACGAGAGTCGGTCTCAAAGTAGCCACGGCCCACTTCTACCGTCTTGCCCTTCGACCGTTCTTGAGGTGTTGAATCCAGTGCCCAGCTCAGATACCACGAGTCACGGCCTGCTTCCTTTGCCTCTCTCTCGTACTTCTCCATCGTCCGTTTGTCAACCGTTCCTGTGAGATATAGGAGGTTGCCGCCCATGGTACTCTTCCCGGCATCGACATGGCCAATGAATACTATGTTTAAATGCTCCTTGACTGGTAGCAGAAAATATACCCAATGAGCACGACGGTCATTAGACACATCAACCTTTGTCACGCACTGCTGCCGTACAGGTCCTGTAGCGTCGTTTCATCAGCCAGCTCCTGCACCTCCTGCGCGATCGCGGCGGTATCAGTCTTCGCCTTTGCCAAAGAGAATGTTTTCGATGTTGCAGCGGCTGCTGGAGCTGGCGAGTCCGACCTCGAACCTGAATGAGAAGAAGACTTCGCAGCGGATACGGCAGGAACAGCAGGGACGGATGGTGTAGATTTGGGCGCCTCTGGCTGCTTGGGAGGCGGGGTAGCAGCGGGGGTAGGCTGAGAAGCAGAAGGAGGGGGGGTAGGCTTGGATCCGCCGATGTTCAGTGAGATGGTTGGAGGCGGGGGCGGGGCTTCTGTCTGTGGTGGCCGTTCAATCGGAGCAGGAGGTTGAGCGGGCTGAGCAGGCTGTGGCGAACGGAAACCCTGTCCTGGCACAAAGCTGAAAGCATTTGCGTTCAGTCTACTCATCGTGGCGATAGAAAGATGGGATATCGGACAGATCAGCAAGGAAAGACAAACGATTGAGACGATGGCAGGAGCAGATGGAGGTGACTTGTAAGCGGCCCCGAGGCTGCAAGTTTTCAGTCGACTTCCATCTTAGGCAGCTAGCGCTGTAATGAACTTGTAATAACCATTTCACTGATGACCAGACTACAGAACCTACTATCCGTACAGTACCACGGTCGAACATTGCCCTTCCTTATTACCGTAAAGTACATCCTCAAGATAACATTTTGAAAGAATATTCACATCTATGGCCTTAAGCAGGTGTGTGAAGGAATTGTGGTTCGTATACTGCCTATTTGGCTGGCATGCCAACTCACCGAAAGTTGAGGGCAACAGCGATCGGACGTACTCGATCGGGTCTGCAATACGGTACTCCGGTTAGTCAACGTCACGCTACTATGCAGAAAGAGTCATATCGAGATTCGATGGAGGTATTCATAGATGGAGCAGCCCTCAGTCTTGAAATTTTGAAAGCTTGACGACTATTGCACAATAGGGGGAGACGTATCGTGCGATTTGCCGGCTCGAGTGATCCTCTCAGGAAACGGGCACGCAGGAAAGTAATGACAGATACCATCAAGAGGGGCAAATAAACGAGAAACATATTAAATGAGATCTATAGCGCGACATGTGTCTGCTGAGGTTGGTTACGAAGCCCTTTGATGAGGCTTGAATCGCCAACGGCCATCTCGTAGGAAGCGAAGACAAAAGCAAACGCAGAAGAATTCTGCATAGAAGATCTGCGAAACGCAGCCGGATGAGACGGAGCATACGAAGGCTGACGTGCCACTCACAAATAGCAAACAAACGCACAATCACCGTGAATCTGACAACACGGCTCGGACACCCATTCTCTCCCATTACTCGTCGTCCTCCCCATCCGACTGTATTTCTTCCTCTACATCGTCCATCACCTCTTCCTCGTTGACGTCCTGCTGAGCATCGCCGGCAGTAACAACACCGTTTGTCGTGCTGTACGGTTCGGCAATGCCTTGATCGTGTCTCATTGAGTCTTACGGATGAGAGCGATCGCTCTCTGAGGGTTGTTCAGCGTTGCTGAGGACGTCTATTCCGAACGACATGTTTTCGACGTCAGCTCGTGTCTGGAGCCCACGCCGTGACCGTACGAAAGAGGGTGTTTGGGACTGTTCTCCGCGTGTGGAGCGTGCTGCGGCTCGGATATTGAGGAGGACACGAGAGATCAGGACCGGAGATTATCTGTAAAATTGTCAGCGTGTCATTAGTAGAGAAAACGTGAGAAGATTGCTTCACGAGTCCAATAAATAAGCGACAACATTTGCAGCACTCTACCATGTCCGTTGTTATGAACGGCAGAGTGATTAGCATCTTCCAGAAGATGTGACGTGGGCGGAAAGAACATGCACTTACGAAGTTCATGAATTCCAATATGGTCACTAGTAAGTCCAGTAATAGTAGTGCTCTAATGATACGCTTCAGATGTCGTCAAATTGTTTCCGACTCCACTTCTCACGTCAGTTGAATCGTGCCTATGAAGATGGTGGACGCAAATGCTATCTGAGCTCAGAAATCCATAGTCACTGTTCGATAGTCATACCGTCTCTGAGTAGCAACGCAGCAAGCGACGGATTTCTCGTTGACAGGAGATTAGCAATGGCTGGTCTATGTTCAACATATAGCTTGCGCCAGAGAATTGCGAGCGTCACGATGGCGGCGACCATACCAACGACGTCATTGGCTATTCTCACTGCAGCGGGATTATCAAAGAAGTGTGGGAGAAGCTTTCTAAAGTTCAGACTCACATCTATTGAGAACCATATCAGCAAGTACGATATTATTGAGGATACCGGCTTACACACTTTGTAGCGATGTCTTGCGCTGAAGTTGAAGTGTAGGACTGGATGCATATGGCTGTCCTATCCAATATGACCACAGAATATAATATTTGGCGGAATTCTCCTCGTGAATTCGTCATAAGTCTCTCAGGAATATGTCGCGATCAAATGAAGCGTACCAGTGTAGAAACCTACGACCACATTGAAAACCATCATCGATGCGAGGAGCATAGCAGGTCGTCGGTCGCCACCTGTCACGACGTATACTCGTAATATGGTAATCACTTCGCTACATTTTGAGCTGTGATGATTTATCACGAAGCATACCAGCCTACTATTTGAGATTACCCCAATGAGTATGGAAACCAAATCGCCCGACAGGGTGTTTGCCATACAGCTACGAGATAATGACAGTCAGACACGGATAAATATGGCAACTGGGAACAAATCTCCTCTACAATATCAATAAATCCGAAATACATTCCATCGAGGCGATGTTAAACAACATACCATTACTGTATAAAAGTTCATGACATTCCAAACAGAAATGCTAGCATAGACCAGTGCAAGCATCCGATTGGCAAAGAACAAGCATGCAGAGAACGATCGCTCGCCCCAGAATAGCTGGACCTCATGGCCAAATGCAATGACATGGTCGAAGAATATGAGTGCTATTTGAATGGAAATCGTCAACGATCAGTCAGTAATAAGCGAGAAATGTCCGACTGGCCTGCACCGGCTATAATGGTATAGTTTATCGGAAAACTAATTGTACATCATTCAATGCAGGATAGTTCCAACTACGTGAAGTGACACACCTTTCTTCCAGTAGAGCGATTGCTTCAGATGCTGCAGTAGACATGTCTGAGTAGAAGGATCGGACTGTGAATTGTGAAGTGAGGAATAGTGGGCCTGTCTATAAGCCCATATTCCATCATGATCTAATGTTAAATCACCCGCATTCCGCATCTCATCTCACATGAGATCTTCACCGACGTTGTCAGAGCGTTCCTGGATATATCCAGCTGACGCGACGATCTGACCGCACATACAGGCTTGCGCAACTGCGTACGGGAGCATACACTCTCATCCTCTGTGATGGTGAGCGCGCAGATCGGTAATATAGAGGCCGAAAGCGCTGCTGCTGCTGCGCACGTAACGACTACGCTCTGTAGTTCGGAATCGCATGACGAATGCGCGGTGGTGACCCGCAGCGCAGTCTCAGTGATGGATTTGGCTTTCGGGGTAGCTGCCGAGGCAGATGAGATGCGAGCGAGATTGCGCTGCATAGAAGAGGCACTGTGGCAGTGACGCGCAGGGTGGAACGTGTTTGTAGGAAAACGAGATCATGATAGAGGTGCAGGATGGCTCAATTGGCACTGGGAGCCGTGAGAGGCGTACAAAGGGGTGAGTCAGCGTGCGGCTGGCAAACGGGACAACGAACCGCTAGGCATCCAGACAGTCAGCTACTGGAACAGCCACCATGCTGCGTAGAAACTTGTGTGCTTGGATGGTGAGCCAAGGGACCAGCAAAGCGGCGAAGAGGGGCAAGCGCCCATAGACACCGGGACAGAAATGCGCGCTGATATGACATGTACACTGGTGTTGGCTTGTAGCCGCGCAGCAAGCCAGCTGCAGCAGTGCTCGCGAATCGCGGAGTCGCGATCGATGGTTTCGGTGAAGGTATAGGACTATGACTGTAGGTGGTGCCAAGGAGTCTGAGTCGATTGGCTGCTGCAAGTGCGTACCGATGGAACACAAAGATATGCGGCCTGCATGAAAAGGTAATCTCTCTGCGCTCGTCCGCAGGCCGGTCCGAGTCTAGAACACATTCAGCACCATATAACCGAGGGAGACAGAGAACGAAAGGGTGAGCCTTAAGATCAGAGTCGAAATTTATGCCTGGGAAGAGACAGCAGTCGACGGATTGAATGCACCCGCGATCTCTCCACGAAAAGTGGGGAACGAGATTTTTTAAATGAGAGCCAAAACACGAGTAAATGATCTCTCACAGAGACATCAGAAACGTACTACACGTGTGATTGAGGTGCCAACTACAAAAATGAAAAAACAAAGTCCTTGCACTGTGGTTGTAACCTCGATGGGCGTCTAGGACTCCGTTTGTGCAGCGCCACACTGCGATCAACCTTGCATTGCACCGTCAGGACGTCAGGATCTCAGGCTCGTCGCGCGATATGCCTGGTGTTTGCATGCTGCGATTTCGTCTCCTTCTTTTCGCGGCCTTGTGCATCATTAGCTGGCTCAGAGATACCACAGCGGACGGGCTTTTCCCAAGCGATCATGCATCGCAACCTGCGAAAGACAGTGGATCGGCCCATACGAATAACTGGGCAGTCCTAGTATGCTCGTCGCGATATTGGTTCAACTATCGAGTGCGTTCTCTGGACTGCGAAAGGTCAGAAAGATCTCATAGCATCGGCAGCACATGGCGAATGCGTTAGGGATGTACGTGCATGCCACACCTATCGGTGACACGCGACTCGGTGACGATGCTAGCCGTGCAGGTACCGCACCGTGAAGCGGCTGGGGATTCCAGACTCAAACATCATCCTGATGCTCGCTGACGACGCGGCGTGCAATCCGCGAAACAAGTTCCCCGGCTGCATGTACGCAAACCAGGACCGGCATCTCGATTTGTATGGAGACAATATCGAGGTGGACTACAGGGGATATGAGGTGACGGTCGAGAATCTCCTCAGAGTGTTGACGGGTCCGTCGCCGCAGTCTTTGTATACTGACAGGACTCAGTGAGTACTTAAAGTATGCTCTGTATAGGTCGTATGGAGCCCTCCGTTCCCCGTTCGAAGCGCCTACTCACGGACGATCGATCCAATATCTTCGTTTACATGACGGGGCACGGAGGTGACGAATTCCTCAAGTTCCAAGACAATGAAGAGATCAGTGCGTTCGACATCGCTGATGCCTTCGAGCAGATGTGGCAAAAGAAGCGGTAGGCCTGTCGTCGCTGTGTCAAATTTCAAGGTTGACGAGACGCCGCTTGTTTTCAGCTACAATGAAATATTGTTCATGATCGACACTTGTCAGGCCAACAGCATGTTCTCAAAGTTCTACTCTCCCAACATCCTTGCGACGGGATCTTCCGAGGTCCATGAGAATTCTTACTCTGTGAGTACCGCGATCTTTCTGAGCGTTTGTTCCATCAACTGGGCTCCATTGTAGCATGAGAATAACTATGAAATTGGCGTGGCTGTCATCGACAAATTCACACATTACATCCTCCAGTTCATGGAGGGAATTAACAAGACAAGCCAGGCGTCAATGAAAGACCTCGTAGGTCTTCTTTGTATCCAGACTTGAGTCGCAGAGTGCCTGACGGTTTTTCCTCCCGGCGCAGTTCGACACATATGATTTCAAGAAGATTGAGTCACACGCGGGCGTGCGCTCGGACCTCTTCAATCGTCGTTTGGAAGAGACACTGGTGACGGATTTCTTCGGCGGCATAGCACAGGCAGAAGTCTTGTCCTCTGCGATTGATGAGCCCGTCTTGGAACCCGACGCCCAGCTTATTTCCTCCGCAGAGGCCGAGGATGAATTCGATATGGACATGCCATTCCTCGGACTTCCAATAGAAGCAGAAAATGGTTCTACTGCTAGAGTGCCACCGTTAGCCAATCATCCGAGCCCGGAAGTAAATCTGGCGGACATAATCGATGCAGCTTCTCACAGTTCGCAGAGTACATGGGCCGCTGAGGCCAGGGGACTCAGAGCATGGACATGTAGCCTGCTGGTGTCAGGCTTGATCGGGTGGGTGAGCTCACGTAAGTAGTTTCCCACCGGGAGCTCGAAAAGCACATTTCATTATATTATAGACTCCTGGTAACTTCGAGGGTTCACTATTCAGATGTCGACTACATAATTTTCCTGATACCCGCACAACAACGCACCTTAAAGACCTATCTTCTTGCCCGCTCTCGAGCGCTTGTTGATATCATCGAGGAATGTCTTCTTTTTTCGCGGCGTCGTCAAGCGTGGCACAATTTCTGCCCTGTCCTTCGCAAACTCTGTCCACACTCTCGCGCCGTTCGTCGCCGTCCTGTTCTAATTTCACATTTTTCTCCGTTCAAGTTTCACATTGGCTCCCTAACCTGCACATAGCACCCGGCATGGTCATCGCCCTCGAGGCGATCGGACTGTGGATAATGAACTGGTTGACAGCAGTCAGCCTAGTTATATGCCCTTTTGGAAAGCTTATATTCCATCATGATATATGTAATGTCACATCACCTGCATACCGATATACGGTACGAGCCTGTTCATCTGCAAGGGTTTTCGCAAAGCAGACGACGGCTCACATTGTACGATCCTATAATTCTCACATGAATGAAAACGGCAACATAACCTCACATGACAGATCGCGGGAAGAAACTAAGTTCTTGATCCGTTGCTAGCTGCCCTGACGACTATACCCTCACAGCCCACCCGCTTCACCGACCTTGTCAGAACTTTCGTAGAGATATCTAGTTGAAGTGATGATCTGACCGCACGTGCAGGGCTGCGCAAGAGCGGACGGGGACGTCAACGTCCGGAAACGGCTTCCTTGAATGCGGATCGCGACTCACACATTCAAGGCGAGGTCACTTTGGACGTGCTGAGCTTGCTGAGCCAGAAAAGCAGTGCAGAGCTCAAAACAAAGACGATGGTGTCTCGTCAGTCATGTTACCGGAGCAACGGCGATGACAGCCAAAGCGACGTGGGACAACGAGTGAAATATCAGCTGATATAAAATAAGATCTCGGGTTGAACAGCGGGGAGAACACATTTTGGAGTACAGTCTGACATGTGGTCTCACCTCGCATGCGATGAAGCAATTGTATTGTATAAGCACCTTGACGCAACACCCATCGGGACATAAGAACACATTGATCTACGCGCTTTATTTGATGATGATTCGGTATGTCCTCATTGTTCCGCTTGCCCGCGAGGCAGGACGGGAAATCACTGAGTGATTGATCCCGTGGGCTAGGTTCGCAATTCTGTAACTGAATCGTCCATGAAGGATGAAACTGGAGAGAGTTTGAATCAAAGTGGCCATGATAGTGCTACGCATCGAAGGAAAGAGGACTCCAGTAATGATAGGAACACTGCATTCTGTCATGGACCGAGAACCTGTAAGGCCTAGAAAAGGCAAATAAATAGGTTGACCACCAACAGCCACCAACCATACATGAAAACAACTGCTCGTTGGTCACATCACCTGTACGCGAGCAGAAATACCAGAGCTTCGACGTTTAATTGAGCATCGTTGGCGAGATTGTAAATTGCAGTCAAGATCACGAGAATTTCCAATCAACAACAGTACAGAGTCCAGACCGTGTCGATGCTGGAACAACCATGCTGGACTCCATGCCGACCATGGGTATAGCTTTCGGAGGGAACTGTTCAAGCGCTGGGACCGCAGGATAGAATATGTCGCTAGCAGCTGGAGCAGGACATTGCATCGCGCGAGTAACAATAACCTAGAGGCATCTACCCAGCAATCGTCCGAAAAAGATGACAAGCTGGCTCGCTGAACTTAGTTGTCGAAAGGAAACGCAGAATGACCAAGATATGCGTGGGACAAAACATGTATTGATATCTTGACCACCAAATCAGTGTCCGCGAGCGGGCGCGCCAAGCAGATGGCTAGCTAGATAATGGAATGGGAACATCTATAGCTACTTTGAGAATACGGCTGGGATGGTCGCCTAGGCAAGATTGGAGAGAACGAGATAGACTCGAGGCCAGCAAGCGGCGGGCCGTGTGCATAAAATGGACACGGGGGGCTCAGGCGCGTGGAGACCCCGGCAACCGATACGATCATTCGCATTGCAGCTTGACCCAGCTCCTCGACTCTCACTTTCCCGATGTCTGACCAGGAAACATATCTCGCCGTTCTCAAAGCTTCCTACGATTATGAACCACAGCCAGACGCCAGTGATGAGCTGGCCATCAAAGAGGGTCAGATCCTCCTCCTTCTCGAGCGCACGGACGAGGAGTGAGTCTCACATCCCACGGCTAATATCATTCTCGCTGAACAGTGCTCATCATAGCTGGTGGAAAGTCAAGTTGAAACCAGAATCGCAAGAGGGGGATGGGTCGGTTGGGATGGTCCCGAAGGCGTATATGGACGAGGTGGGTTGCTGACCTCTACGTAACAGTGTCCATCGTTGATACATGTCCGTACTAGGCCGAGCATATCTCCGTCGTCAAAGCGCTATATGATTACGAGGCCACGCAATCCACCGAACTGACCATCAAGGAGGAGGAGCTCCTATACGTCTATGACAAGGATGACTCGTGGTTGCTGGTACGGAAGACATCAGATGATACCCAAGTCGGCTATGTGCCGGGGAACTATGTCGAGGAGGTGCGTCCCAGCGATCACACTCTGAATTGAACTGTATAAGTCGGCTATTCCAGGTGAATGGTGAAGAAGCCTCCAGCACGCTTGCCGCTGCACCGCCTGCCTTATCACAGATCGTTATTCCTCCATCGGTATGGCTTCTGCTCGATGTCGTCTGTCTTGTCTCACAGATAGTCAATTAGCCATCACGTCCAGTGAGCACCTACGTGGACCCCGCTGATCTTGTAGCCACGGTCCCAACGAAAGCGCAGGCTGACGACATTCAGACGTGGGCGATCTCAGAGGTCGACAAGAAAGGCAAGAAGAAGAAGGGTACGCTGGGCGTCGGGAATGGTGCCGTCTTTTTCGCGAGCGAGTCTGACAAGGTCTGTTTTTATACGCGTGATTTCATTATTCTGTATCCTCAACCTCTTCCCTCTCACAGACACCTGTGCAGAAATGGCAAACCGCTGACATTCAAGATGTGCGGCTGGAAAAGTCAAAGCATGTTCACATCGATATTGGAGGAGCCGAGCCCATTGGCTTACACTTCCACGCCGGTTCAAAGGACATCGCAGAGGCAATCATGGCCAAGCTCAAGTCCTCGCGGGCGCTCTCCACCCCTGGCACCGCCGGCCCATCCGCTGTTGCAGTTGGAGAAACGACAGAGCCGGAGTCCCCGCCGTTGGCTCGGCGCAGCAGTCCGCAGAAAGCTGTGCACTTTGATGCAGCTGAGCCTGCAATCATACCTCCAAGAGAACCGTCAGATGACGGGGACGAAGAAGAACAGCCGCCCGGTGAATTGGGCGTGGTGCTTTATGACTTCGTCGCTGACGGAGAAGATGAACTATCCGTTGTGGAAGGCGAGAGTCTCTACGTTCTTGAAAGAGACAGCGATGACTGGTGGAAGTGTCGGAACTCATCCGGTGGGGAGGGCGTCGTTCCAGCGCAATATGTCGAGGTGCGTCATCTGCTGTTCGTCGCGTACCATTTCTTAACAATAGTGTAGCTCGTGAACGGAGAGACGGGCGCTTCGGCAGCGGTCATCGAGGACAAAGATGCAGCTGCAGCAAGAGAGGCCTCGGAGCGCGCAGAGGCAGAGCGCCAGGAGAAGGCACGCGAACAGGCGGAGCGCGAGCGTGCTGAGAGTCAGCGCAAGAAGGAGGCTGAACAACGTGCAAATGCGGCCGCTGCTGCCGCCGAGGTTGACAGGAAACGGCGCGAGCAGGAGCGTACAAAGCAGCAGGAAAATGCTCTCGCTGCCGCCGCCGCCCCTTCCTCGGATTCTCGCAAGAAGAAGGGGCAAGAGGAGGCAGAACGCCCATCATCGGACTCGCAACGTAAGAAGACAAATGGGGACTCGCCTAGCTCGTCGCGCAATTCGATCGAGAGACGCGGCCCGCCTCCAGATCGCACGCGTGTCTGGCACGACCGAACAGGTCAGTTCCGTGTCGAGGCGGCGTTTTTAGGCTTTAAAAATGGCAAGTTGCGCCTGCACAAGATCAATGGGGTCGTCATCGAGGTCCCAGCGGAGAAGATGTCCGCAGATGACCTGAAGTACATCGAGAAGCAAGCGAAGAAGTCTGATTCTTCGCGCAAGGCTGATGATGATGACGAACCGCTAGAGCTACGCAGACGATCTCTGCTACCAGAGACGATGCGCACAGCATCGTCGACGCCGAAGAAGCCGACCGTTGACTGGTTCGATTTCTTCCTCAACGCCGGGTGTGATGTGGATGATTGCACGCGTTATGCATCTTCCTTTGAGCGGGACAAGATTGATGAGGCCATCCTGCCGGATATCACAGAGTCAACAATGCGTACACTTGGGTTGCGCGAAGGCGATATCATCCGTGTGAAGAAGGCAATTGACCAGCGGCAGCTCAAGAAGCAGTCTTCCTCGGATGTCACACAGGAGCAGATGCGCCGCGACGAGGAGCTTGCGAGGCAGCTGCAGGCTGAAGAGAGCGGATTGAACAGTGAGAAGACACGCAGCCAGCCTCCCAACCTCTTCGCTGCGGGACCAAATGGGGCCCTCAAGAACAATTCAATGCGGAGGGGCCGTCCTCAGCCGAGTAAGAGCACGCCGCCTTCCAATGTCGTCCTGCAGTCAATTACGACCGCGTCAGATCAGATTCAGCGTACTGACTCTCCGCAGGTGGGCAGTCCAGAGACTACGACTGCTGTCGCTCCTCCCGCTCCAGCGCCGTCTGTGCAGCCTCCATCGCGATCCAGCTCGGCTGCTCCTGTTGTCGGCGGCTTTGATGACGACGCATGGACAAACAGGCCAAGCTCAACGAAACCGACTGCGCCCACCCCGCCGGCTGTTGCACCCAGGGCGCCTTCTGCGCCTCCCGCACCTTCTGCGCCACTTCTGCCACCTGTTGCCTCTGCAGCTCCTGCCAGTACTACCTCTCAGCAAGCTACTGGAACAACATTAGCGAAGACCGACAACGATATTTTCGAGCAATTGGCACGTCTTAGTCAACTGCGTACTACACAGAGCCCTGCGATCCAGACCCCTCAGCGCGCTCCTTCCGTTCCTATTTTCTCTCCAGTAAGCTATCAGTCAGGCCTAGGTATGGGTCCATCTCCCGCACCTATGGGGCAACACTTGCAGAATCAGCAGACGGGCATGGTACCATCACTTCAAACAGCTCAGCTGACCAACGGTCCTCGCGGCCCTCTCGCCCCCGTTCCTGCGAATCAGACTTTATTGCAACCGTTGATACCCACGACAACTGGTTTCAACAATTTCGTACCTACACGACCGCAGAGCGCACAGCCGCCTTTTCAGACACTACCGCAGAGCGTACAGTCTCCTTTCCAGACACCACCGCAGAGCGCACGGTCTCCTTTTCAGACACCACCGCCACTACCATCCTTCCTCCCCCCTCAACCTACAGGATTCTCCGGTGTTAGCCAATCGTTCTTGCCACAGAACACAGGGTTCTCAGCCTCGGCTCCGATGTTGCCTCAACCGACGGGGTTCGTAGGCAACAATTTCCCTTCATCTGGACCACTTATGTCTCAGCCAACGGGCATGCCCAGTGGCAACTTTGGTGCTCCCACTAGTGGAAGCTTTGGATCGACGCCTTCATTCCAGACTAGTGGCTTTGGACAGATTCAGAGCAGTAAGTATCTGCACTTTTCTGCCTTTCGCACGTGAAGGCTCATGCAAACTCGAGATGCGACAGGCTATAACCCCGGAATTGGCAGCATGCCGTCATTCAACAATGGTATCAGCTCTCCCCCGCTTGCACCACCTACTCAGTCAACCGTAGCGAACACTACACCTGCGAATGTCTTTGCCCAAATGAAGAGCGGGACCTTCGCTCAAGACAACTCTTCGTCGCCGCAGAGTGCAGGTATGTTATCCTAGTAGGACGATGACGTGATAATTGACACGAATCTTCAACAGACAAGTATAATGCTCTACGTGTCAACCGTTAGTACACGGATTCTCTTTGCGATTTGCAATAATGGTTAATTTACCTTTTCTAGCATCTCCGCTCACCGTCCAGCCCACGGGCTGGGGCTTCCAAGCGATGAACGGTAGTGGCACGTTGGGTGGAGGATACGGTTTCCAGCGTTGATCCGGACTTGTCTTGTATACGAATTTTCATGCTCACCGTTGCTATGCTAGGATAGATGCATTAATATACCGAGGGATGCCATATACACAAGCCATGCATAATGATAAGTGGTAGATGCTACGAAGTCCGTCACGCCCGATCCCGTTCCATAATGCCCTGTATATACCCGACCCGTATGAAGTACTCTCGCAGGCCATCTCGGACCTCTGGTGACACATCTCTCGCCAGCAATCCGGTCGCCAAAGGGTATATAGCAGGAAGATACGTTGCAAACTGGATGTTCTAATATTAAGAAGAGTAGGCGTTGTTGATGCTTATCACGTACCGCATTGTCGTCGAATTGGACAAAACCTTGCAGGATTTCCGCAACAACCGGTGTCCACGCGGCGATGTTTTTCAGCTGCGAATCCACGCGCAACTTGTTGAAGTCTCCCAATACACCGAGTCCCAAGCTGACGCCTGATGAGAGCGAGTCTACACACGCAAGATGTATAACTTACGGCATCAGTCGACCAGCGACCTGTGGTCTCGCTGCCTGGTGCTCAGGGCGTGTATCGTAATACATGCGCAGGAGAACATGCACCAGAGTAGCGGCACTACTTGATTCCTGCTTGAGCAGATTGGGCAAATGTTTCATAAAGCCTGTGATAATGGTTAGTGAGCCACGTAGCAAGGCATACGCTTCCGACCGTGCTCACCGACTTTCCAGAGCCCAGTACGAAGCTCCTTGTCTTCGTTAAATGACCGCGCAAATTGATAGCTCTGATCTAACACACCCATCAAGCGCAAAAGCTGGTCAGGGGGTATCGTATTGTAAATATCGTCGTTCCTGAGCAAGTCACTGGTTGTCTCGATCAACAACAATTGAAGGACGCATTTTACGATGATTTGTCTGAATATGCGCCGACGATCATTGAGAGTGACCTTGTTTTCGCCTTGAGGCTGATCGCCGTTAGGTGAGAGTGGAGCAGGCACGATTGCTTGTCCATTAGGCTCTGCAAATCGCATGTAAGCGTGACCGTGTTCGGGCGACTTCAACTCTCATACCTGCCGAATCAGGCATGTCCGAGTTGCCATCAATCTCAACGCGAAGACTCTCATCGAAGAGTTGATGCGGTGTTGTAGTTCTGAACAATTTCACAAATGTCGTAGCTACGCGTTCCCATCGAGCAACGCTCAATTTTTGAACATTATTCTCCAGTAGTTGCTGTAGACAGCTGGTACCAATGCGTGCAAGTGTGTCATTTTCTAAGACAAGCAGTCAGCGAACATCACGACGTCAGAACAAAATGGCGAACCCTGGCATATGCACACGCAGAGGAGATCCAGCAGTCCGTCAAGGAAGCGTTCCAATGTCTCGAAATAGAACGTGTACAAGTCGATCAAGTTTCGTAGTGCCTGAATCATGGTCGTTGATAGCCAGACGCTCATGTCCTCTTGAGTCGTGAACCGTGACAGATCTTGGCTCGACTTGAGTACGGCGAACATAGGGAACAGCAACTCTTGACAGACGGTATCCCAGAAGTCCACAGGGAAGGTCTTGCCGTAGGTCTTCAAGGTCGTGAAAAGCGAGTCAAGAGCGCTGAAGGCTAAGTGAGAAGACAGTCACCGACATTGATGGCATGGAAACTCACAGCCGCCGTACTTCCAGATCCTCTCCATTCATGATAACGTCGTAAAACCCGAAGAGGACGGGGAACCAGAACTTGATCATCGGATCGTCTACACTACGAGTAGCATCGTCGATAGGCTCGTTCAGTCGACACTCCGGGGAATGGAGCATGATCGGGATGATTCCTCGTAACATTGCAATGGCGAGCAAGCTGATCTTTTGATACTTGCTTACTTTGCAGAAGTCGGTTATGCAAACCGTCAGGTCCGCAAAGGCGCCGTGTCGAACAATCGCGGAGAAGTGCTCCTTGTTCAATCGAGTCACGATCTCGAAGGCAGAGTTCACGATCCGTTCTACAGAAGAGTTGAGCGACGCAACTATGTTGCTATAAATAAAGATATACCTGTAGGCACTTTAGAGGCCGCGGAAAAGACACCGAACATCGTCCGCCATCCCGACCGCATGTTGCCCACCCGTGCTTGAATCATCTGTTGCAGGCATTGTAGGACCTGTGCGCGATGTGATGTCAGAAGGCCCCAACCGGCTATGCAGTCCAACGTACCATATCGCGAATATCTGGATTCGAGTTGTGGATCATGGTGTATTCGAATGGACGCAAGAAATCTTTCTGGAACTTAAAATGAGGCAGCTCTTCTTTCTCCAGAAAACGCATTGCTAGCTGTCGCAGCGCATCCAAAGCAAAGGACGCAACGTGGGGATTATTATGACAGCAGACCTTCATTGCAATGTAAGCTAGTATAACTAATCAGCGGCATTGCACCTCACCTGATTGAAGTGCTCGCCGAGAATGTCCCACAGATTGGACCATTCAAGACGGATACGATTCATGTTGTAATACGCAATCTCGACAAGCTTCTGAAGACTGAACAGCCTGGGATGTTGCGATAGTCCCGATGATTGGATTTCTTCCCATGAAACGTCACATAGCGCTCGTACGAAGTCGACGATGGCAATCTATGAAGTGCAGGTTAGACATGGCAAGGCAAATAATGGACCTGTCATACCCCTGACAAGTAGTGGCTCAGCGAAAAGACCATATCTGCCGCTACTGTAATATGCGTTGATCGGCTTTCGTTCGCTAATTCTTCAGTAGGGGGCTTGCGAATGCGGCTAGCAGCTGAGATGAGAAGGCGCAAGTGCTGCTTTAGAAAATACAATGCATACCTCTTACGACCAGTATCGGGCAACTCCACGCCGCTGCTGATGAGCTGCATGTGTTCCAGCTGACTGACACATGTTAATACTTCCCGCCAGGAGCTCTTCAGATTGTTGCCTTCTGTAACGGCAACATCCAGCAGCGCTTTGATAGCTTCCATGTTCTTCGTCTTCATCTCTCCCAAGTTGTTCAGGAACGTGAACTTCGCGAGCGTTGTCACAAACGCATTCCGTTCAAGCTCCATATCGAAGAAGCACACGATTCGGATAGCGTTCTTGAAACCATCCAAGCATAGCTCGACAATTTCAAGATCATCCGTGTCTTGCAGTGGTCCGGAAAGCCCTGCCAAAAAAGCGATCCATGCTACTTCGAACATTGGACGAACGTGGACGAAATGCGAAGCACTGAAGAATTGCTCGCTAGACTTCGAACCTTTGCGCTGCGATCGCATCAACGTCTTGAACAAGGCCTAACGGAAAACTCAAATGGTTTCAGCAGCAAAAATACGTGAGGACGGACACATACCTCTGTCTTGTTCGTCATATTGTTCGATTGGAACACATACGCCTCCTTCTGCAGATCTCGTCCAACATTGGCTAGAGCACTGGCGAGTCCAGGCCCTGGCATAGCAATCAGAGGAACGAATTCAACCTCATCTTTCATACGGATCTCATTGGAAACAATGTCCTCGTAGATTGAAGAGAGGAACTCGTCAGGAAGGTCAGCACCGTCATTGATCCCACGGTTGTTCTTGATAAAGTCTGTGCAAGTCATGCGGCGTTTGACTTGAGGGTTGTGAGCGTCGGTATTCAGCAAGATGATCGAATAAGCCAAAACGTATGCGGTGTCTGCGATGGCTCTCCTTATTAATCACTGATAGACGATGAATCCGATAAATCATACCGGCGTTCGCGAAAGGAGTTTGTGACTGGTTGGCAATGTAACGCTCCGCAAATTTGAGCATAAAGCGATCAATCTTCTGCGCTTCGCCAGGAAGACGGAAAGCTTGCAAAAACGTCCGTAAGGCATCGACAAACCCGAGGTCGCGGAAGTCCATCATGTCTACAAAAGCATGCATCGTTGCAATATTTGCCTCGTCGCTATCACTCGATTATCAGACGAGATACAATAGACGTTGAGTGAACCTACCCTTCGCCTAGGTACTCGCCGATCATAGCCTTGCTCAGGCCATCAGTCTCATGCATGAATCCGGCGATATCCTGAGGTGAGTTGCTTGGAATGAAGCTCGTCTCGATGAAGAATTGTATGCCCTAGGAAAAATGAGGATCAGCCGTTGGACAAATAGAAAGACGCGTGCCTTTTTCGGCTTGAAGTTGAACTTCTTGATACCCTCTAGTAAGGTCGTCTTCTTCTGCTTAGCACTCTCGAACTTGCCGGGGTCATCCCCAATGTCCGGCGTAGACTGTCTGGTCGGGTCTGCGCTTGGAGGTCCATTCTTGACGTCAAGCGAGGGATCCGACATCGTACTGTCTTTACCACTGTCTTCACTAGGCAGATTTCGATTATTCGTATCAGATGCGTTGTCAGATAGTGCACCCGCGGTACCCCATGCTACCAATGACTTCAAGACAGCCACGAGACATTCAAGACCTTGTCTTTTTAGCTGCTGCTCTGACAGTCCCATCGAGGACGTATCCAGAGATCCTTGTCCCACCAATGAAGTTGTGCTTAGGGATGGAGGAATTGAAGTATGGTGATGAGGTTTGGACGGAGGAGTCACGGTAGGGCTTGTTGGCTCATTTCCTTTCTGATGGGTGTGTGATATCGCTGCCGTTCCAATCTTGGAGAGGATGTTCATGAGGCTAGTCATACAAGCATGAGCATGATAAGGGTGCTTCAGCACAATCGTGCACACTTACTGCTCATATATGTTGTCCACTGCTTCACTATCACAATCGTAGTTTAGATAGATCTCGACAAGCACCTGGGGATCCTGGCACAGTCGCTGCAGCATCCCGAGAATGACGGCTTTCTGCTTCAACGTAGAGGTTTTCATCTCCAATATCGGGATAAAGATCTCGTGGAGAAGCACTTCAATCTCTTTCTGCAATGTCGCATCACTAGATAAGTAATGGTGTTGTACATGATGCCATAGAGGCGTCGCAAATCTGACAGACCTTGAGCTTTGTCCGCAAGCCCGAGATGACCCTCCAGAAGATTTCGACGCTAATCTCGAAGACTTGCGGGACAGGGCTGACAGCATTGCGACTCAGACATAGGCAGAGGTACTGGTTGATAGCTTGCGCGAAAGGCGTGGCTTCATGCGTAGAACTTGAGTAAATGATAGCTGACGGCGAGACGAAAATAGCCATATGCGAGTTGAGTATGCTGAGCACTAGATGCAAAGACAACAACTTTGATCGCATCGCATGCGATTTGAGATCGCGCTCGCTGCAATGCACTCTTAGATCGAAATGCAGTTGATGGTGTGGATGTCGTACCTCTCAGTATTTAACGGCTTCATGGTGAGCTTACATAGTGCTCGGAATACGAGGAACGCATCCTTGATGAAGAGATCGTTTGTCGACAATTGCCTAGGTGCAGCATATGCCTCGTTCTCATGGAAGGTCTCACTCGCAGCAGTCTCGGATGGCTCTCTAATGACCGGTTTAGCATTTTGACAATGGCCATCTAGATTGGGTACATACGGAACATCATGCGATTGCTCGGGTGCACTGCCATTCATGTGCAACTCCGATTGTTCACCCATATGTTCCTCTTGATTCACCATCGTCGATGAATCATCATTCATGGACTCTGGTGTGTGGTGTCCATTGCCATTTGCCAGCGAAAATGCCGTACGTTCAGTTTCGGCAGAACATGGAGCTACAGATGACGGTCTTGGGTGGGCTGGGGGGCTATGTGGCGGCATTGAAGTTGTGGACTTCCGAGGTGGTGGAGAGCGCGGTCCTGAGTAGATGAATTCGGCCTTCGAATGAAGATTCGAGCCAGAATCACTACGGGATAGAGACGGAGAATCAAGCTTACACCGCGAGAATACATGGTTCACCATCTGCGTCAGCCCGCCCTGCGCTACAGCTTGATTAACCGGGTCCGAACTGAGGAGGAAGACGTTGTAGACTGTACGGACAGCCTTCAGCAGTGAAGACTGATGTACAGGAACTGTCGGAGACAATACGAGAGCCAATAATGCCTTCACAATCTGCAATGAGACAGTCTCTGGCGTAGTTTCGGAATGACAGGATGTGATTGTGTGAACCACAATATCGACCAGAGAGATGGAGGGGAGGTGGGTATGTGACCCGTTGGACATCGAATTCCGCGATGTGAGAGCAGGAGAGGGAGGCGGTGAAGGCAAGATTCGCGGATCCGGTGACGATTCAGCGAAGAATGAATATGAGATGAGCTTCGAGATACAGTCCAAACTGGCGATCATCAGCTTCTCGCTCCGAGTCTCACATGCCAGGCGTAGCGGTTCGAAGATCTCGCGAGGGCGATCCCCACCCATACCGGCTTTCAGCATTTCCAGCGCATGGTGAGCGCTTTCGCGCAATGGCGCAGAGCGTTTTGCTTCCTTCGAGGCTGCGATAGTCTCAAGGGCGGATGAGATCAAGACGACTGAGACTGTGCGTCCCCGAGAAAGTGTGAGAGAACGTCTATGAGATGCAGCCGACGCGGGCCTCGAGGGTGGGGTCGGTCGAGCAGGAGGATGGCCAATTGAGGGCTTGACTTCTTGGTCAGGAATTGGTGCGTCAGTAGTCCCATTATGCGCAGAAGGAGCGGAGAAACTGTCCCGACGAGGCGGAGAAGCAACAGACATGATTTTGGCAGGAGGAGTGGGAGGGACAGACTGAGCATCGTCCGCAGGTGGCTCTGTTGCTTGCAGATGTCCCAGGTCTTCAACCTCGTTCTCCGCCTTATCTTCTTCGGCCCTGAGAACAGAGTGGTCTTCATCATTCTGCGACGCAATCTGAGCTGTTTCCTCTATTGAAGCATCTGCGTCTGACGACTGCTCGACCAGAGCGTCAGCATTAACGTCTCCAGGCGCGTCCAATTCCACAGGGACCGTGTCCGTAGTGCCAACGTGGTCTTCATTTGATGTATCGCGTTGCACCGAGTCGACGAGAAGGATCGCTGGAAAGTGGGTCTGGTCGGGAGGGGGGGAAATAGGCAATGGTATCGATGCAGCTCCTTCGAGCTGAGCAGCGTCCATCGTCTAGTCAGCCGACAAGGTGCTGAAGGAGGTGTCGACGCCGTCTGCGCAGTCAAAGCAACGGCGGGTAAGAGGTTGTATTACAGTCGTTCACTAATGCGCGCCGTGTTCGGCGTCTCCGGCCCCATTCGATCGTGACGCTCAATTCGCTTTGAGCCAACTTTATTCTCTACCTCTACGTTCGTACTGTGTCTCACTACTGCGTCGTGCGAACGCATGACTGCTGCCATTCCCTCAGGTGCATCTGCGGCAGTCCTCAAGCCCTCAGAGCCGATATCCGAGAATGCTATTTCTGTGGAGGGACCCAATTTCGATCACCCAATCTCTTTGCAGCAATTGTTGGACAGCTATCAACGCATTGGCTTCCAGGCGAGCAGTTTGGCTAAAGCGATAGAGATTGTGAACAAGATGGTACGTCTCACTAATGCTGGACGTACAACATGAACATCATTCGACCTCTCTTAGCGCAAATGGCGTTTGTCTGACGAGCCTATAGCCGAGGACGATTCAGAGGAGTACCTTTCCCCGGAGGTCAGAGCTCAGACGCGCTGCAACATCTTCCTCGGCTATACATCCAATCTCATTTCGTCTGGCTTACGCGAAGTGATCCTGCACCTTGTGAAACACAAGCACGTCCGAGCGATCGTGACGACGGCAGGTGGGATTGAAGAGGATTTCATCAAATGTTTGGGCAAGACTTACTTAGCGGACTTCAACTTGGATGGTGCCGACCTCAGACAGAAAGGCATGAACCGCATTGGGAATTTAATTGTACCAAATGACAACTACTGCAAATTCGAAGATTGGATGATGCCCATCCTAGATACCATGCTTGCTGAGCAAAAGAAGACTGGTGTATCTTGGTGCCCAAGCTCATTCATCAGAAGGCTGGGCAAAGAGATCAACAACGAGGAGAGCGTGTACTACTGGGCTTACAAAGTGGGCGGACTACCTTTGACATGATCTGTAAATTCAGCGCTGAGACGATCGTGCAGAATGATATCCCTGTGTTCTGCCCTGCGCTTACTGACGGGTCATTGGGCGACATGATGTACTTTCATTCATTCCGTTCCCCTGGTTTGATTGTGGACATTGTCCAAGATATCCGCGCCCTGAACGAGCTGTCTCGAACATCAAAAAAGGCAGGAATGATCATCCTAGGAGGAGGTGTTTGCAAGCATCAAATAGCAAATGCCATGTTGATCGTGAGCTCTTGCTGCTTAAACATGTTTCGGGACTAACGAAGAAGACCCATGCGCACTAGCGTAACGGAGCGGACTATTCCGTATATATTGTATGTTCTCCCTAACCCGCCAGATGTGTTTTACTCACCTCCCTTCGACAGAACACAGGTCAGGAGTTTGACGGCTCAGACTCAGGTGCCCGGCCAGACGAAGCTGTATCGTGGGGTAAGATACGAGCTGGAGCGGAGTCGGTCAAAGTACTGCTTACATTCATTGTCGAAAACACGATCTGCTAAATCGGTACGGTCAGGTATTCGCAGATGCTACACTCGTGTTCCCAATGCTGGTAGCCGCGACGTTTGCGCAAGACACTCCTTGCAAAGAAAAAATGGTTGACGATCATTCCGACCCATCATAACGCGCAACTCATCAACGTGAGCCACGCTGTTCGAGAGGCGATGACGCAAAGGAAGAGTAGTAGAATAGAGTCGCCTACATCATTATTGCGGCGTGCAACTTAGATGTTTCGCATATCACATGTGCGACATACTCCACGCAGAAGTCTGAAAATGCTTTTTTCATGAACAACGCCCTGAAGGTTGCTATGAACAACCCTGCGATTGGTAGGAACTTGAGTGTAGTCTTCTTCTACGGCCTCAGCAAATTTATACCTTCGCTTTCCCTCAACATTCGTCTCGAATAGACAGGAGATTACGATGTAAGGCGTCGTGACGTGGGATCGAGATTGTCAATGATTGGACGATCGGACGCGACTTGACGCGATCACTGCGACGCCTCCCTCCTCCCCTTCCTCCTCCTCCTCTTCTTGCTCTTTCTTCTTCAAACAATTTCAGAAAAATTCAGGAAAATTACAAAAGAGAATCAACAACGCTTACATCAATTATCAAAATGGAGCTAAAATGAATGACCGCCGCAGGGGTCGAACCGAGGCTGGCATCAAATTGGTCACCCTGTAAGTATAAAGGTTTTTTTTTACTTAAGCATGACATTCATATGCCAGATAGTCTACTAGTCCTGTTACACCCAGCATGGATATGCTCAGAACTGGAACTGGATTTGTGCAATCTGCCGAGATCTTGGAATCACAAGACCTACTGGCTGTACGCATGAATGCGTCGCTCAAAATCATAGATCCCCAGTTTTACGCAAATGCTGAAAAAGTGCATGACAGGATGAATCAGGAGAATGCAGGTGCAAGAATGATTGGTGGGATGGACCCTCTGGTCCTGGAAGGAAGAGAATATCTTGTCAATAGTCGAGCACCCATCCACATCGACAAGCAAGATACTCCTTTAGGATGGGTTGGGATTGTAGCGTTGGGATATTTTACTGGAGGTTTTATCTATCTGGCATCTTTAGGTCTCAGGGTCAGGATGCAGCCAGGTAATATTCTTGCTTAAATTTAAATCAATGCACTGATCCAGATTGTCTCCAGGGGACTGCATTTGGTTGCGGGGTAGAGTGTTGACTCATGGAGTGGAAGAATGGGAAGGTACTTTGCGCATCTCTATACCCCACTTCACCCATGCCTCAGTGTGGAGGAAGTATGGGATGGCAGATGAAGCAGGTCTCAAACCAAGTGAACCAAGCACTCCCAAACCTAAACCGGGTACTTACAAACCTAAAGGGAGTACTTACAAATGTAAAGCAGGTATAAAAAAATGCACTTAGAATACCTTTACCATGTGCATGATCATACAGAGATCACAGAATGTCAAACGCTATCTGCACACGCACACAATGGGTGCACGAAAGAGACTAGAGAGATTGTAACACAAATGAAAAAAACTCGCAGCGAATCTGTGTGCAAAAAACAATGACCGCCGTAGGGGTCGAACCTACAATCTCCTGATATTACGTAAGCAGAAGCTTCATCGTAGTCAGACGCGATGCCATTTCGCCAGGCGGCCGTTGAGAGTTACGGATTAAGATAATGTTCTACGTGTTTACGTATAATTTCTATCCTACTTCGACTCGACAGTCATCTCCCCCGCCCACAACAACAGATCATCCTTCAAAAGGTGAAGTATCGTAAGCGAGTCTTCCAGACTCTGAGGGTGAACGGAGACGTCGGTGACAACCGCCATTGCTTCATCGAAAGCATGTTTCGCGAGGAAGCAAGCTCTCTCAGGACTTTGGCGAATGTCATGGTAATAAACGGCAAAGTTAAGTGCCAGTCCTAACCGCGTTGGATGTGCGGGATCGAGGGTGTTGAGAGCATGCTTGTATGCGAACTTATAGGCATCGAGAGAAGTCGCCGCATACTGTTCGTGGGTCTGGCTTCGCGACATCTCTGCCAGGTAACGATAATAGTCCCCTCGCCTTCGACAAAGGTAGTTAGAATCCTGAAGCGAAGATAAGCAGACAATACACACATCTTGCAATAGAAGACCTTCTCTTCTCCAGGATTGGCCGCGGGGATCAGGAAGCGTTCCAGCAACTCGACGACGTCCTTGCAGGTGTCGATCAAATCTTGCTCTATCCTCTCCTTCTGCCGCTGCATGAGCTGCCGCTGCTGCCACGTCGAGTGGTGAACCGTGTTCCGTTGCAGAGTGTCAATGGTGCGCCAGCTTGTCCGGAAACTCGCAGTGATGTTCTTGTACGCGATAGAGAGCAGATTGCGCTCATCCGAGGTGAGCTGGGCGTTGGTAGAATGGACGATGCTTTTGATCTGCGCAATCACATCTAACCGTCCCTGTGTGAGCATTGGCATGCGGTGATGGCATTAAAACGCACCGTGATAGCGCTCCGCCTGCTCTGCAAGTCTGGCAATGAAGAGACCATCCAACCGAGACAGTGTCACATTCACCTAGAGCACTCCCATCAGTCTACTTATGCACCATGACGACTGCGGCACGACGTACAGGAGACATTTCTGTGAGATACGCGCTGCGATATCGCATCTAAACGGGCGTCCACCGGCTATATAGCTACCCAAGCGTCAGCGGATCCTGGGCACGGGGGAAACATGCGACTTGTGGGTGGCAAGCAACAACACGCACTGAGGATAGCGTGTAACTTGGATCTGGACGCACAATTGATAGGCTTGAAACGATCAAGCATCGCGGAGGGGTGCAGGGTTGGGTATAGGGTATGCGAATGCTTGGCTACCTCATGGTTCCAGTACTTCAGAGGTACCGGACGGCGGAAGTGTTGCCTCTATGCTATCGCGTTTCATTAGTTCAGTCGCCATGTATTTTTTGGTTGTCACTGAGGGTTTGTTAGCATGAATGATCGTCAACAAGATGATGTCTACTCTTGCAGTTCAGTTGATGACCTCAGATAAAAGGTTCTCGGAGTGGGCTCCGCTGTAGAGAGAATGTCAAAACGGATCAAGCGAGGCGGAATGTGCTGTGAAAACTATATTATAATAAGCCTAGTCCGCAGAAGACACAAACTTTGTGTGGCGAAGATAGAAGACCTTCATATTGTACACTTGTTCCTTCCTTGAATGCACGCCTTTACCACCCCATCTTCTCGCGCGGCCACCCGCAAATATAGCCATTCTCATCGACCTTGTTGCAGAGCCGTTCACCACGGTCAAGCGCCGTGACCCGCTTAAAGTCCTCCTCCTCCAGCGTCGGCAACTAGCCCACACGCGGGTCAATAATGGGGATCTTGCAATGCGACAATGCAGAAGCACTCACATTGATGTTCTCCTTCTGCCTCTCCACGTTTGAACTCTTAGGGACAGCAACGACACCTCGCGCGACGTGCCATGCGAGGATGATTTGCGCGGGAGACACCTTGTATTTCTGTGCGAGCTCTACAATCGTCGGGTCGGAACGTACAGTGCCGTACCCTATGCAACAGAAGTAATCAGTTATCATACTTGCGGCCGAACCGAGAGGTATTCCCACCAGTGGGAGTATATGCGGTTAAGAGGATGCCTTTCGCGTCGCAATAAGCCTTGAGATCGGGCTGCGCGAGGTACGGATGCATTCTACGCCCAAATCTCAACAACTTCTCAAGGTTCGTCAAATGGTATGCTTACTCTACTTGATTCACAGCAGGGACCACCTTCGCCGTCTTGAGCAGCTCCTCAAGCCTATCAAGGGGCAAGCCAATCAACAACACAGGTGCTGGACGGGCCGGTGGGACGACACCCACGTTTTCACTGAGAAGTTGCTCACGCCGATGTTCTTCGCTTTGCCTTTGTGATACATCTCCTCCATTGCCGCCCAGGTCTCGTTGAAAGTGGGAGCATCTTCTCGTATCTTGTCAGGACCGGAATAGTCTGGACCCTCGTCTGACGTGTATGCATGTAAGGGTCAATTCCGAGAATGAACTGGGTACAAGCCTTACCAGGCCAGTCAACAACCTGGGGCCAGTGGAGAAGATACTGGACGGGAGTTAGCGAAATCCGCTTCTCATGCATTCTCATAAGATGAAGCACATACCAAGTCCACATAGCTAGTGCCTAGGTTCTTCAAGCTGTCATCGAGCGACTCTTCAACGGTCCTGAGCCCAGGGTGGTTCCAACTGCACAGCCATTCAGCGATTTCGCTATGCCTTTACCGACGATGAATGCTCACGGAAGCTTCGTAGTGATCCAAATCTCCTCGCGCGGGACGCCAGACTTCCTAATCGCCTCGCCGACGCATTTCTCAGTTCCTGTGGCGGGTAATGTCAGTTTGCTTAGCAGTGTGGCCAGTCGGTCCGGACTCGCCGTATCCCCACGCGGTGTCGATGTGTCTGTAGCCAGACTGTAGAGAGGTATGAGAGACGTGAGCAAGGTCTAGGGTTGTTGCAAACGGACCTGAAGCGCAGTAAGCATCCAAGGGGTGGCTTGTGCATGCTGCTCCTTAGTGGTACCACTCCAGCCGCCGAGACCTGATTGTGCAATCAGAACATCGTTTGAGCGACAGATGGTGTCATTTCGTACCAATGGCAGGGATCAACGCTCCTGTGTTCAACTTCAACTTAGGAACCAAAGACATCCTCTTTCGAAGGTGGGGGGACAATCAGCAGAGCTCGATGGCGCGTCGCGGGAACTCGTATTTATATCCATCTTCGTGTTCACATAACTTACACGCTGAGGAAAGTACAGAAAAAAACACGGAACAAATCAACTCCGGGAACACGACCGCGTGACAAAAGAGCTTGTCAGATAGCCACTATTCAGGCACGGTGGGAGGCATCGAGATGCTCTCCTCTTCGTCATCGAACCATCGCTCTTCCACATCCCGGTCGTTATATGCATCCCATGTCTCATCCCAATCCACCTTATCATAGTCTATTGACTGCAGATGACGAAAACGTCTCTGAATCGCCGCCGACTCAGCATGAGGTTCGAACTAAGCGTACCTCTAAGAAGCCGTAGATGAAGCGCTCCCGTATTTTGCGCAGGAAGAGCGCCTGGACATCTTCTGGCGGCTCCTCTTCTTCCGGAGGCTCTTCATCCTCTTCCTCGTCCGAGCTATCATCCTCCTCCGGCAAAGACTCGAGCTCCTCTGCTTGTTTTCTACGAAGCGTCCGTACGCGCTCAGCTTCGCGCTCCTCTTCGTATCCACCGAGCAGCATGCCCAGTTTTCCGACGTGAGGTTTCAGACTGCCCATGAAGAATTGCTCTGCCCAGGTTCGTTCATCCTCCCCTTGCTCGCGACCAGGCGGTTCACGCCCGGGCCACAGGGTCGGCCATGTCGCCTTAGCCGAAGTGAGACTAAGCTCTGGTGGGTTTGATGTTGTATACTGGAGCCGTCTGTTCCGGATGGCTGAGATGACTGATCGCTGCTTTGGGGTAGTATTGGCCGAGAAGTAGCTTAGCAAGTTTGGGGGAAGCTGGCGGTAATGTTTGCTCAAAAAGTCCACCGGATTTGTCTCGGGAGACGGCTGGTAGTCGTCTGGAAGACCTAGGTATGAGAGCAGGGATGTAGCGTTGGACGGAGGAGGAGAAGCAGCTAACATGGTCGTCGTGGGCAAGCGTGTAAGCGCCCGCCGCAGAGCGTGATCGGTCATGGATCTTGATGAGGTCACGTTCGGCGATTCCTCGGTATGGCGCTGCAGCATTTCTTCCCACGCAGCCATGGCTTCCGCCTCCTCGCTCCCTTCCGACCTGGTCCTCGTTGTATTCATCCACGGGTCAGACGTCCCTGCTTTCGACGGCAGTATAATGCGCTCATAGCCCGGACTTGAACAGTTTCAAGGGGAGCGAGAACACCTTTGCTAGATTTCCAGAGAGGCTGCAACATATCCTGACCGAAACGATTCACGACGCGGTCGTTGAGTGTGTCGTATTCCCTGCATATGAAGTGAGCTTGGTGCACCCACATAGGCTGTATATCCAATGGTAGCTCAATGGAAGAACCATTAGACGAAAGGAGAACTTGTGGGCTTGGCTATTGTTGCCTATTCGAGGGTTTCATTAAGGGTTACAACAGGCAGAAGCAGTGGTCCGCTTTGCAGATTGGCTTACGAACCTAGCCGTACAACGAGAAAATGGCAGCGGCTTGGGTGGAGGTGCAGGCAAAGCAAAGATTGTCTTATGCGGCCACAGGTCAGCTACTCTTTGATTCAGTTGTAAGGGATTATGCTGATGGGAAATTGCCCGCTGCATAGCATGGGAGGGCTTCTTGCTGCAGATACATTGATTGAATTTGTGCGCACTCGGCCTGATCCATTAGCTCCGCTGTGGCCCAACATCGTAGCCTGCATCTCCTTTGATACCCCAGTAGGTTTCGAATTCTGCGTGTCTTGAGATCTCCTTTACTCAGCCTCTATGTCAGTATTTAGGCCTGAACCCCGCCGTCTTCAAAAACGGTGTCACTCAAGCGGCCTCTTACGTACGCGATGCTTTCACCACCTTGCGGTCCTTTACCTCCAGTAATCCCCCTTCCGCCACTGCATCAAGGGCAGCCATCACTGCTGCCCCTAATGTAGCAGCATCAACTTCTATGTGGCAGAAGTGGGCGCCTGGATCATATGCGGTCGGCGGTGCGTTATTGGCAGGCGCCGCGCTGGGAGCCGCGTATTATAAGCGGGAAGAGCTCGACTGGGGATACAAATGGGCCACAGACCACATGAAGTATGTAAGGGCACTTTTGGACGAGAATTCCCTGCAAAGGCGACTACAGAGGCTCGTGGAGATCGAAGAAGAGATGGGCGTGGTCTTCAGGGCGTGAGATCCGATCCCATTTTATATGACCGACTGTCTCCGCTCATGTTTGTATTGGCAGTTTCTACACCTTCGTTCCGCCCAAACCTCCATCCTCTCCCTCTCCTCGGACGTTTATCGTGCTCCCAAAGAAGCCTGCCCAGCTGGTTGAGCATTTCGTGCAGGCCACGAACTCGCTGGCGGCCGACGAGGTCTCAGCACATACGGGGATGTTCGACGTCAAGGCGAACGACGGATACTACGCGCTCGGCCTCACGACGGCGCAGTTCATCCGAGAAGCTGTCGTATGCAGCAGGAAAACTGCGAGCGAGTCTCAGGAATTGGTGCATCCCGCTGCCGACTCTGCAGTTCATGTCCCAGCGGAGCAAACGGAAGAGCAGCTGCTACTCGATTGACATTCCGAGACGACGTAAAGTCTCCGTCTTTGAGCAGCTGCTTGATATTCAATTCTCTCTCGGAGAATTCTGACTTGTTGTGTACGCTATTTCCCGTATACCTTGTATTTTCTTGAGAAAGAAATTACTTCGTGGCATCCTTCAATGACAGGTGCATGGCAAATGCATCCTCTCCATCTGCATCTGAAGCCAGAACACGTCTAAACCTGAGAACGGCATCGCTGCAACCCGTGATTGGACCGGCACGTACAGTAACCTTTCTCAATTTCCTTCACCTGGAACCCCAGGGTATCCCTGTACAGATTGATAGCCGCTCGGTTCGATTTACGCACGTGCAGAGACACAGATGCTGCACGATATATCGTCGCCATTGCTTCCTCTATATCAATAGCAAAGACTGTAAGCGACAATCGTCTCGATGGCGAAATGCATACAAAGTGGCATACGGGATTGTACCATCAATTTCTTCGCCAGTCCAAGGCGACGATAAGATCGAAGGACAGAAATAGAGGAGACGTGTCCGTGCGGCTCTTCGCCCGGCTGGACGTCCTCGTCCCTACCGCCTAGTTTAGGACGGCCAGAACACGAGCTACGGGCATGCGCTCACATCCTGGCCAGTACGTACGCGACGATCCGTCCCTTGTTGTCCTCCGCAACGTACGATAGCTGGGGCCATCGCACAGCGTAGTACAGATCTGACTCCAGTGAGATCGTTCAAAGTAGTATGACCGTACCGAGACGGAACGTTGCCTACATAACCTCATGTCGTAGTTCTCGGGGAGATTCTGCAGGTTGCACGCCTGCATGCCCATGAAGTCGCTGGTCTGCCGTGAGAATGATCAGCATATGAAAATATGCAGCGATCCGTGATAGGGCCAGTCACGACGGGCCACCTCCTCACCCTTGCTGGCCGGATGTTCATGTCGTCGGGACTAGGACGATGTAGTATCCAAGGGGCAACAGTATTTCAGACGCAGGCTCTCGGATATCAGCCCATCAGCATTGGCTCAGTCACATCCTCAGCATGCCGTCAGACTGATGTTCGGACCATATCCCACCATTGAGGCAGCTGACACCTGCGCACGCTCATGAATTCCGCATGATCTAGCAATTCTGATACACAATAACGTGCACGGTACGCGGTTCATCGCGCGAGATGTTTCAGTGAAAGGCGCATAGCATATGCATCTTCTCCGTCGGCATCTAGAAGCAGAGCATCGTCAGTGCGTAAGGCACGAGATATGGGGAGGAGGACGCACAATACTTCTTTTCGATGTCCTTCACGGTGAAGCCGAGTGTGTCTCGGTACAGGCTCAGCGCAGCACGGTTCGACTTGCGGACGTGTAGTGAGACATATGCTGCTTTATATACCGTAGCCATGGCTTCCTCTGTAAGCAGACAATGATTGATTAGCAAATGCTCCAGTCCGGAGAGGGACAGCACGGCGTACGGGATTGCACCATCAACCTCTTCGCCAACCCCAATCGACGGTAGGATCGCAACACTGAGATAGAAGTGACATGTCCATGAGGCTCTTCACCAGATTCTACATCTTCCTCCCTGTCGTGAAAGCATCAGCCTCCACTGCTATGACTGACTGTGCATAAGCACCTACATTTTGGCGAGAATGTACCCCACTATCCGACCCTTGTTATCCTCCGCCACGTAAGAGAGTTGTGGCCACGTCAATGCATGGTACAAGTCTGCACAATCGAGTTCATTGACTACAGTGACGACTGAAGTGGTTTGGTAACCCACAGTATCTCATGGTGTAGTTTTCGGGCAGATTCTGCAGGTTGCATGCCTGCATGCCCATGAGGTCTTCTACCTAGCGCTCATCAACGGAAGCGTTCAGTACGCAGAGAGTCGTCGTACCCGTGCTGGCCGAATGTTCATAGCTTGAATGTAGTCACAAAGGTGCTACCGAGTTGGTGGCTGAAATGAAGTGTCGTTTGCGACGAGTGTGGCGGGCGTCAATGTACTGTACGGATGATAAAACTACGAATGTATCATCGATTCCCATAGTACTTCACGCTTTGTACGTACAGAATAAGAGCAGAATATTACATGGAGAGCTAATGCGCGATTCCGAAAAGAAGAAGGATTGCTATGTACGCGAAGTGTCAGAAGCAGGTTATGATGGGTGACCTCTACTAGGACCTGTGATTGTGAACTGCAAGAATCGACTCAATGTCCACGGGCATGGCTGTCCCGGTTGCTCGAAGCTCCTGCAGAACCATCCTGCCCAGCCCCGCTTCCGCTTCTACCGCGGAAGAGGAAGGAGCTAGCATACTGTTCTGCCGCATTGATGGTATTCCTCAGGCTTCTTTTCACGCTCCGGCCTGTTGAATCTCCTTCATGATTGTCGAAAAAGCCTGACTGTGAAGCTAAAGCGGAGTGGATCGACTCCTGCAACTCTCGCGTCGTCGACGAATCGGATAGCGATCGCGACGCAGCCTCATGCTGGGCCGTAGACCAACTGGCGACATCTTCAGTACGGACTGCGCTGTGCTGATACGAATTGGATGAATCTACTAGAACGCGTGGGTCATGGGGGTAGTCCGGCGATGTGTCGTTGTCCACTACCGGGAGACGGACAGAGCTTGCGGATGAATACGAGAACGTACGAGGAGGTGGTAGAGAATGTACGGATGCACCCGGGTGGAATCCATTCGCTACTCCAACCCCCGCCGCGTCAGACCCGCGGACGATTTGTCCTTGCAGGAGTATCGTGCTAGGTCCTGGTCCTGTACCTCGTCCGTGCCCTATCTCAGCAAACACCAAATCGGGAGTCATGGTCCCGTTTCTCGGTGCTGCCGCGGCGGCGACTGAGGCTTCTGTATAGGAACGGAAGAACCCAGTACCGGTAGATTGGTTGGTACCGCCACTACGATTCGATGCAGCATCGCTCGGAGTAGGCGAGGTTGACAGCTCAATGATAGGCTGCTGACCGAAACCTCTTCCACGGCGGGCGGTACCTGTGATCTCGATGGACGACCATGGTTCCCCGTTAGTCCAGTTTGGCTCTACGGCTGCACTCGAGGATGCAACAGGGTGGTCGCGTCGTCCCCTCGGCGCCACCAATTGTCTAGGGGCCACGATCGGTTGCCTTGTATGAACGGATCCATCGTACGGAGCGTAGTGTTCATCAGCTCCGTTGGCCCCATTTGTCCTGTAATCATTGCGAGACACAACGGTGTTCGGATGATGTGTATAAACCTCCGCCAATACCCCTTCTTCGCCATCTTCCGTCTCCTCGTTGTCTTCTTGTGCCTCGACGTCATCGATATAGCTCGGAATGTTAACGTAGACATGGTCCTCGTATTCGGTTTCGTCGGCTTCACTGGTTTCCTGGGTGATGTGGTTGAAAAGATCCTTCAAGAAATTGCGGAGCTCTGCGACACCCTTTCCTGAGTAAACACAGAATGCCGCCCGCTGGGTTGAGTTGAATTCCTACACGACATGTCGGGCGTCAGGGTTACAGTTGGTTAAGCAGCAGTTATACTCACCTGCGGAGGTGTCCGGCAAAACCCTTGCAACTCAGGCCGCCGAAATGCTGGTATACCAGTAAGGCTGAGGTGGCTAAGTTTCGGAAGCTTTTGCAAGAGAAAGTGAACCGCCAAAACGGTGATTTGGTCACAATAAGACAGATGGATTCTCTCGAGGGTCGCGTATCGGTCTGCTAAGGCATATACCGCTTGATCGGTGAGATTGTTGACGCGAACGAGACCAACACGTTTCAGTCTCTGTAGACTCGCAAGCTCGAAGACGGACATGTCGGTGAGCTGTATGCAGTCTGCACGTCATATGCTCACGTCAGTTACATTCTAATGCCACTGTAAATTATCATACTTACTTGCGAGATCAATATATCGAAGGCGCGTGCAGGAGCGAGCCAGACCCCTCACAGATAAGTCCGTGATGTTGCTTGCATGTCCTAGGTGCAAGTAATGGAGATTGCGTTCAAGTTTGCATATGCTCTCCACTGCGCGGTCGGTAATCTGAGCACATTTTGCGAGTACTAGATTCCGCAACCTCGGCGCGGCAGTGACAATACCCTCGATGGCATCGTCAGTAATTTGCGAGCAGGCCGTTAGATCTAGCATGCGTAACTCGACGATTCGAGAAAGGCGGAGAGGAAGAAGCTCGTCCGATGCCGAGGGCTTGGATGATGGGAAGGGACGGAATCCAGGTACGAAGGTAATTTCCGGCTTCAGAGGAGCAGGGAATGCAGCGTCTGTGAGCTCGACGCAGTGCGAGAGCCGCAATTCGCGCAATTGCGCGCAATGCAACCAAATATCCCGTACGGCGCTGTCCGTAATCAGTCTGCAATTATTAAGGTCAATTTCTAGCAGAAGTGGACAAGACTTTGCGATCGCCGACATAGCTGCGTCGGTGATTTTGTCTACATTGCTTAGTTTGATTCTGCGTAGTAATGGCGTGTTGGCAGCAAGAGCAAGGATAGAGACATCTGTGAGCATTCTGCACCCTCCAAGGTTGATGCCTTGCAGCCTTTTCGCTGACGATGCAAGCGCGACAATAGACCGGTCAGTGATATCTGAAAGGCCTGTCAGATCAAGGGCCACCAGATTCGGGCAGCATGGCAAAACGCGCGTGAGGCCATCGTCGGAAATCGAAGTGCAGTTGATCAGGGTGAGGCGCTCTAACCTCACGCAATGCGCAAGGCGGGAGAGCAAGGAGTCGGACAGATCGCTACCCAGGTAGAGGAAGTTCAGACGACGGATGAAGTAGGCGTATACGAACGTCTGGTCATCGCGAGACAAGACACGCATCATCTTGGCCAATGTGGACAGCTTGGAGACATTGGGTCTGCACCACAGCAGTTCGACGGCGCATTCACACCATGATCGAGACACCAGTAAAGAATGATACAGGTCCTTGCAGGAGTGTAGATGTTTCAGAATATGAATGAGAATTTCTGGAGGAAGACGTAAAGCCGGGGATGAAGGAGGGCTATCGGAGACGAGCGGGAGATACTGCACACGAGATGGCCACTTCGCGGGGACGATGTTAGACGTGTCAGAGGGGGTGAAGATGGCCGATTTATTGTAATTGTCGTCCTCGTTGTCGGAGCCGGACGTACTGGACTGTGCTGGGGAACGGCCTCTGGCCATGGCAATAGCAAAGGTAGCCTCGGATTCCGAGGTTGAGCGTCGTCGTCGTCGCTGCCGAGAATGAAGGGCTGCACGTGTATGGGGCAGCTGCATTGATTCTGCTTAGTCAGCGCATTTTAGACGCCGCTCACAGGAGGCCACTACAGATTTGAATAAAAGGGCTATAAAGGGTGTATTCCGAAATACTCTTGCACGTCTGCTACGCTAGTGCTGCCATACATCGAGACGACGACGGCGGCGTCTATTGACTGTTAGGGCGACGTCAACCTCCTCAGCTGGTGATTGCCTTCACCCGCGTTGCACGACTCGCCGCACTCGGGTCGGTCAGCCAACGATGAACCCTCCATTTAAACCCCAGGATGCTGCCCCAAACGAACATACAGTAGAATCTGCTCGTTCGTCCTTTAAGCAACGTCTGGCTGCCACGGAAATGCCACCACCAGGGCCCGCCTATTTTGATGCGCGAAGAGCACTTTGGTGGACACCGGGCGCAAAGCCTCCTCGCCAAGCGAAGACTTCTGCCGCTCGTCGACGGCTCGAGCGATTACTCAGTCAAAATGGCGCCACGGAGAGTGATCAGGTGTGGACAAGCGGCTTGAATGAGGTGTGGAAGGCGCTGATCAGTGGCTCTCCATTGAAAATCCCGTTGCCGCTTGATATGGTGGTTCGTACTTTGTTTATTACTTTTCGGGCTCGATTGCGGTGTTGGTCACGTTGGAATTGTCTTCAGATATCGTGCACAGGCATGGTTCATGGTGCATGGCGTGCAGTTCGTGACACTCTCCGATCGCTAATTAAAGTTCGGTAGATTCGCACTCGAACGTCTCAGTACAAGCCAGTGAACCCTTGCCTGTACACGATTGCTGTCGAGCAGTCTGCGGACGAACCATAATGCTTGATGTAGACTCATTTCTGACGAACTGTCCTCCAGGTGAAGATTCTCATGGCAGGATGGATTCGCGATGGGACATGGCCCAGAGGCGGAGTTGCCCCGGAGCCGGATGATGAACTTACAGAATTGCCTCCTCCGTTACTACAGTCACGACCATCATCGACGACCACGCCTGATAGGCTAGAAGAATCGTTAATGCCAGGGCCTATAGAAGCTCGTATTGCAACGATATTCAATGGACCACAAATGGACGATGAAGCTCTTCAAGCTGACACATCGCCGCCTGGAAACCGCGGGCCCAAGGGTGGCTGACTCTCCCTCCCGGACAGACTCTGCAGCTGCCAGGACTGTGATGTTTGCGTGGTTGACCCGACTTGCTAAGTGGACGCCTGCAGCGATAACGGTACCCCAACAGTTCCAGAATTTGTAATGATGCAATAATACAATGACTAGGGAACAGGAAGGCGTGAGGAGGAGAGTGATTGGCGAAGAGCAGCGAAGTCGGCGCCGTAAGATATATTAGCAGTAATTTTCTCATGTCCGGGATGGAGGTGAGACCTGGTGCAATACGTCCGATATGAATGTATACGAGGATGAGTCTGCGATGAACTTACCAAAATGACACCATCCCCTCGTACAAACAGCATCTCCATCTTTCTCTTCGCAACCTACGCCAGGAATCAGTGTGAACATGTGAACAATGTGGAACTGAAAGAGAACATACGTTGACTGTACTTTGTCCCTCCGGTGCCTCATATGGGTGGTCTACAATCATAATCGTCTCCTCAACGTCACTCAAAATGAGGTTCATATGACCGTCGTAAGCCTGAGGAATGTGTTCGGTTCGAGTGTCATAGCACAAGGCTGAGATAGTGCTACACACATGAAGGACACCTGTCAATTCTCTGTCGCCACGTAGTTTCACAAAGACACGTTCGCTGAGTGAGAGCCGGATAAGATCGAAGGGTTCCTGAATGCCAGGTGTTGTAGAGTCCATGTTACACGCGCCGATGGCGACGTGCAAGACGCGTTCGCTCGAAAGGCAATACTAATCACGTGCAGTGAGATTAAAACTCCGCCCAGCTTGATGCACGGTGCTTACCAGCTTGTCACTTGTCGTCACTTGTCGCTCACCTCCACCTGAACAAAGGCAGCGCAATCATGCCGGTACGTTATTTTGTTTGGATTCCTAATTCAGTACTGATTTCGATCCCTAGAAACACTATTGCGACTATTGCGACGTTTTTCTGACCCACGATTCTGCATCAGGTGAGTGCTGCTTCTTCCCCAGTTAGTTCTCGTACTCACATCTTTCACAACAGTGCGCAAGGCTCATAATAGCGGTCGGAACCACCTCGCCAATGTGAGGGACTACTATGCATGTAAGTATCTTATGTATCACCATGCAAACTGTTTTACTGACGCGGAGCTCCTAGCGTTGGGACACGACAAAGCGCAAAGTATAATCGACCAAATTACTGCTGCGTACGAGACTAGCGGCGGACCGCCACCAGGTGGTTTCGGTTTTGGTCCGCAACATCTAGCGCCTCCCGCACCCTTTGCACCACCACCTATGGGATTCGGCGGCCCAGGCTTCGGAGGACCTCCAGGTGAGCGTACCCGGTTAAGGTATTCATCGCAACGTGCTGAAAGACTTCTACAAGGGAGGCCGCCATTTCCACCGATGCCTGGAATGATGATGCCCCCAGGTGCGCTCCCTTTCCCACCGAATGGTCCAGCACCTGCTGGCATGGGTGCTCCAGGTATGGGCGCCCCAGGTAACTTTCCCCCGAGTATGTCCACATTTTCTAGATTGTTGCGTGTTACACTAATCTTTTGCATCAGGCATGCCTCCTTTCCCTCCCAATCCTGCCGCTGGCAATCGCCCTCCGTTCCCTCCCAGTGGTAACGTACCGCAGGGTGGCAATCCCAACGCACTTCCCAACGGAGCTCCACCCTCTGGATTCTCTCAAGCGCAAGGCCCGCAGCAGAATGGTGATCATCTTGTTCCCAATGGTCCTGTAGGTGGTATGCATCCTGACCGCATGAGAATGATGGGGGGCAGATAAAAAGGGTGTGGTGATGTATGGGTTCCGGGATCTGCCAACGATTCTCTTCTTTTCCTGTAATTCTGTAACTTGTCATGGAGCTTACATGTCATAAATGCGAGTTGCTTCTCAATAAACTGTGAGAGCGCGCTTCGTCTGATATTGTAAAGCGGGTGTCGACAGCACGATCTTAAGCAGTAGGCATATTGTGTAACGCGCTAAGTGCTTTCGGCGTCTGATGAGTGCCATCGTTCTGCGCACACCATGCAGCTGGGCCTTGTCAATCGTCTACCTGACTGGAATATATGAGACTTCCTAGACCTCTTCTTGATAGAATACGAATCCGTGCTATATCCTCTTGTCACAGCATGGCAGGCTCTTCTCAAACTACCCAGATCTTGCACTGTGATGCGTCCTCCATCACATTTGGCTCTTCCGATGAACCAGAGATCAGCTCTCAAGCCACCTTGTACGCCTTATGGCAGGCTGCTGAACAACTCAAAAGGCTTCAGACAGTAGCATTTCCCACGGAGACCGTCTATGGGCTTGGAGCGTTGGCCCTTGACTCGACAGCCGCATCCCGAATCTTCTCTACCAAAGGCAGGCCTCCAGATAACCCTCTCATTGTCCATGTCTCCTCAATTCCGATGCTCCACAAGTTATTGCCCAGGGGATACACAATCTCGAAGACAAATGACATGCTCATGAGGCATTTCTGGCCCGGTCCCCTTACTCTTCTGTTTCCCGCCGACTCCGCGTTGATCCCGTCAATCATCACCGCGAACCAAGCCACGGTTGCGATCAGGATGCCATCACATCCGGTGGCCAGAGCTTTGATAGCTTTGACCGATGCGCCCATCGCCGCCCCAAGCGCAAACTCTTCAGGCAGACCGAGTCCTACCCGTGCCGAACATGTGTTTAAAGACCTCGGCGGCAAGGTCGGGCTGATATTGGATGGTGGTCCTTGCGGAGTTGGGCTAGAGAGCACGGTGGTCGAAGCTTTGAACGAAGATGGCAATATACGCATCCTGCGCCCAGGCGGAGTCACGGTAGAGGACATTGAAGGAGTAATCCAGCAGGAAATGGGCTCCGCTGAACACAAGCCCAAAGTGTTCGTGTATCGGCGTGATTATCGCGATGAAGCATTGGAACAAGCTCCCACTACACCGGGAATGAAATACCGGCACTATTCGCCCGCTGTTCCTGTGATCCTATTGAGGACTTCGCCTGCGCAGAACGAATCCCAGCCAGTCTCTATTCCGTCATTCTTGGCCTCTGTCAAGCAGAAAGTGAAGTTGAACCGTCCCATTAAAATTGGTTTATTGGCACCGTCAGATTCTCCCCTCCTCTCTAGATTGACCGCACCTACCGATGAGATCGTTTGGCACACATATCTTCTTGGGCCGATATCTGTTCCTGCAATCTCTGCGCAACGCTTATTCGATGGGTTACTCACACTGGACAATGCCGGCGTCGACCTGATATTGGTGGAAGGAATTGAAGAGGAGCGTGAAGGATTGGCTGTAATGAATCGCGTCAACAAAGCCGCGAGTGAGATTGTCTGGATAGATCAGACTGCATGATATAGCAAGTGCGTATAGATATCTTTGCCCTGGATAGACAGTGACTGAAAGGTGTTGTAGATAAATGTGCTTATAATAAGAATGCTACTCAGCTTGTCCTTGTAGCGATCAGTCATTTATCTACCTTCGTCGGGTACATCGAGAGTTGTAGGCTGTACAACACGCCTCAAATTTGTCGAATTCTCAACCATGAACAGTCTCTCACTGCCATTGCACCATAGGTAAGTTGGTGTGTTCGCGCTGAAATCGTCCTGGATCTGAAGCCATCAACATCAGCCACGGCTACTGCTGAAGAGAAGGGCACTCGCGTCTGGACAGTCGCAAAGGATTCAAACCCATAGGTTGGTGCGTAGCTCACTGGGCGGATTCACTTATGAGCTGTGAACCTCTAACTGGGACATGCGTCAATGACCATCCCGGAGCACTCCTGTGGCCCAAGATTAAATTGTGGAGTAAACATCGCTAAGCAATTGGCGGACAGTGACAGTGCGGAGATGGATCCTCACCCCGTGGGACGCGACATGGGCCACATTGTGGCGCCTTACCACCTTGTTATTCATATAAGGCATTTGTGGTGTCTCCCTCTATTCTCTCACAACACAAACTCTGGTTTTTTTCGCCACATCATCATTCGTTCGACAGCGAACCCTTCACGCAGCCCGCATTGTTCTTCGCTATTCTCTCAAAGAGCACGGCAGAATCTCATGGTGAAAACAAGGCTCCTCGTGCCCACGCCTGTGGCACCTTCGCGGCAGGACGGCGTTCAGCTCGTGTCGAATTTTGATCACTCAGGCTCGAGTACACTGCCCACGGATGTTTCGTCCTTCTCATTCGATCTACGCTCTGCGTCGACATACCGATGGGCTGGGGATGACTGGTTCGACCGTTTATCGCGTTATTCCCCTTTCCCAGGTTCCACATCATCAAGACCACCACCGGCTCTGTCTTTGACAGGCGATTTGACCACGGTGGACACATCTCATGAGTTCACAATACCAAACGCTCACGGGACCCATAACCGGTTCGACGAGTCTCCAACCGCAGGCGGTTGTTCACTGCCACCTCCTCAGCCGATGCCTTCACTGCCACATCCGCAGTCCACTACCTATGCGCCACCGAGCAACGCCACTTCAAGTCAAGCACAACTCGCCTGGCAACGACCACACACAACCCTCGCTCCGCCTGTGAGCTCGAGCAATATTTTCCCTCATGCATTAGACTTGCCCTCCGCCGAGACTATTCGCGAGGATCGACCTCGCAGGCCTCGCAATAAGTGGATAATTTTCAGATGCGAATTTATTAAGAAGAACCCCGGTACAAAGGAGGGCTGTCCTCCTAATGCTAGTACGGCTGCGGCAAGAGCGTGGAAGGCGCTTTCTCCGCAAGAGCGGGTGCCGTACGAACAGGAAGCGAAACGCGAAGCCGATGCCTTCAAGAAGAAATACCCTGACTACAAATATCGACCCCGCCGAAAAGCGAAGAAGGTCACTGAAAAGAGCGAGGATGGACTGCTTGACGGGAAAAAAAGAGCAGAAGAAACGTGTTGCGTCCATTCGTTCAACTTATTTGAACCTTCCTGGATCTTCCACGCGTAGCAGTTTAGTAGGCGGTGCTGCTGACCGCCTCAAACACCGTACGCCGTCTATCGCGAATTCTGAGCGGTCGATGTCACCTACCGTCGAGGCCTTCCCGCGTTCCTTAGGAAACAATGAACGCAACAACGCCATGAGCTACAATGTACCGATCTCTCCGTCTATAGTTTCTTCCTTCACGCCACTTCCTGGACAATTGTTTAGATCTCGCTCCGCCGTGACTCCTTCTGCGTCGACTAGACATGAGGAGCGAGCACGGGCGGGAAATGTGTTGTTCCAAACTTTTGACACGGTTAGTCTCAGATCCCATCAAGTTTCACGAGCCTTTGCTAACCCAGCTCATAGCAGACTCCGCACATACAGATCTCCAGTCCTGCCCTGCAAACGCCTGTTCCTACCTTCGCGTATAACTACAACAACGACTTACTACCTACACAGAGGATGCGTGAATACGCATATCAGCCCGTGAACCGAACCTCGAGCGGTCCATTCCTACTGGCAGGCAATTCTCAACCTTTCCTCCTCCGAGGAGGAGCCGTGCAAGGAGAAGCCATCGCTGCTCAAGGACATCGTCCCTCCTCAGCACCAGGGAGCCACTATCGCCCTTTTAACGAAGGAGGGTTCCAAGTCTCTGTCAATCGATACGAAGGCTCGTCTGTGGACTTCCAGTCCAGTAATCTGGTACGCGCGATGCTCGAGGAGAATTTCGATAATACCGAAGAGCGCTCGAATTTTACCCAGTTCATGAATAGCCCAGAGAACTGACTTCATTCACATTGCGTTGTTTATCTTATCATAAGTAGCGAACATGTTGTAGCCTGTTGTTGCATCTGCAAACTCTGTATTCTACTCTGATATCTGCACTTATACGACGAGCGTCTAATAGTAAACACTCAGACCAGACCTAAGCCACCTGATTGATCCGAATATATCGGAAAGTTGATCTCGACGGTCATACCGGCAGTTGCCGCTGCCGCCTGTGCTTTTCTCTTACCTTCCTAAATACGTTATGGCTGGCGCAAAGCGACAAGCTCTCACTACAGATGACCTTTTGCGCCTGCAAGATGATCCTGGGCGAAAGAGGCTCCGCGTGGATCTAGACTCGGAGGACGATGGCGAAGACGTCGAGTGTCCAGCGGAGGAACATTCATATTCACGGTCGAAATTGAGCCACAGCAGCACATCCGACTCGGAGGATGATTCTGTCCATTCTGCACACGAGACCATTTTTGGAGCCGACTGGGATGATACAGAAGACCGCTTCAGGTCGTCACGAATGTCCATCGCGCCACGGACAACAGGTGCTCAACGAGCGGGTCCAGCGAGATCTACCAGGCCATCTCCCTCGACATTCGCTTCGCTCGGAATCTCCTCTGCTCTCCTTGTTCCGCTGACGAAGATGTCTATACGCTGCCCCACCGAGATCCAAGCTGCTTGCATACCCCCGTTGCTGGAAGGCGAGTCTGATGGCTCTCGCTCTTTCCCTGTGCTCACACCACAGATATCCAAGGCAGGGACTGCATAGGCAATGCAAAGACAGGTTCAGGAAAGACCATAGCCTTCGCCTTACCCATTCTTCAGAAGCTGGCTGTCGATCCATATGGTATCTTTGCGCTGGTTCTGACGCCCACGCGGTATGTCCTAAGGCCATGTTCCGTCGGCTTGCGGCTCACATCTGTTCAGTGAGCTGGCATTCCAAATATCCGAGCAGTTTGCTGTTCTCGGTTCTTCGTTGAATTTGAGGACAGCAGTGGTCGTGGGCGGCATGGACATGATGGCACAGGCTCTTGAGCTCGGGAACAGGCCGCATGTGGTTGTCGCCACGCCTGGTCGGATAGTGGACCATTTGAAAAGTAGCAGCGGGGAATGGGATCTCTCAAGGGTCAAGTTCCTAGTGCTTGACGAAGCCGACCGGCTGCTCACGCCGACATTTGCTCCTGAGCTATCGTATCTATTCGAGGTCCTACCTAAAGAGAGGCAAACATGTCTATTTACGGCAACTTTGACACCTGCCGTGGAGACTCTCGCTCAGGCGCCACCAAGACCTGGGAAGCAAAAGCCTTTCATTCACAGGATGACCGAGACGTTCGTGCTTGCTTCCGCTCCCATGTCTTCTGACGCTTACCCCGCCACAGTGTTGAGACAGTGGAGACACTGCAGCAACACTACCTCCTTGTCCCGTCCCAAGTCCGCGAAGCATACCTATACTACCTCCTCTGCAACCCGCCCGAATCCACCCTCCACCTCCGACGTGCCCCTCCAGAGCCGACCAAGCCCGGCAAGAAACCCAAGCCCGCCCCCAAGTCCCATTCCAAGAAACCCAAAACCAAGACCTCCGACGACCCAGAAGACATCGAACAGCCGCCGCCGACGATCATCTTCTGCAAGCGCCCCCGCACGGCGGCGTACCTCACCCACCTGCTGCAGACGCTGCACATCCGGAGCACGGCGCTGCATTCGCGGCTGACGCAGCGCGAGAGGCTGAGCTCGCTGTCGCTGTTCCGCGCGAGCGTCGTGCCGGTGCTCGTGTCGACGGACGTGGGCGCGCGCGGGCTGGACATCGAGGACGTCGCGCTGGTCGTCAACTGGGACGTGCCCGATGAGCCGGAGGAGTACACGCATCGTGTTGGGAGGACGGCGCGGAAGGGAAAAGGCGGTGTTGCGGTGAGCTTTGTGACGGAGTGGGACGAGGAGCGCGTGCTGCGTGTTGAGGAGCGGATCAGTGAGTGTCGTGCTTGTTTCCCCTCGGAGACTGGCGAGAGCGTTTTGGATATCCGAAGGATAGGTGGCTGATGCGCGTTGGACAGAGACGAAATTGACCGAGGTGACGCTCAAGGAAGAGAAGGTGCTTGAGAAGCTCAACCTGGTCTCCACCGCAAAGCGTCTCGCGAACATGGTTAGTCTCCCGGATCAGCTCTCCATCCGTACGTGCAACGACTAACGCATATCATACCTTCAGGAATTGCACGATTCGGACTTTGGCAAGCGGGAAGAAATCCACAAGATCAAGAGCGCGAAGCGACGGGCGGACATCGCGGAAGGGAGCTAACTATCACTGTGTCTGGATCATCGATGACTTGGAGTTGCATCGCTGCTTTCCGCAGTTACTGACACATTCTGTCACTTTACCATTACCCACGCTTGGAATGTATGCATAACGTTCTTCCCGAGTTATCGTTCGTTCCCACTGCGAATTACCAGACACGTCAGAAACGGAGTTGTTACCGTATCGCTCTCGTGGGGGTTTGCAGTGATGACACTAGCGCGTCCTGCGGATCAGCGGCAAACGCAGGCAGACGCACGATTTACATGCTGACATCTATACGTATTGCATATGCGGAAACCTACTATAGGTACATAAAAACATGCATGCATACTTTAACATGGGACATTCAACGGCCAACGTCCAACATTTCAACAGCGGGAAAACAACACGGTTCCCGGAAACGATGGCGAGCGCCGCGAATGCTTCGGCGAGAGACCCAGGGGAAGTGACGACGGTGTGACGGGACGGATGCGTTGATACAAGTAGTAGTAGTACAGATGATGCGGCGTGAATAACGGATCGTTGCTTGCTTTTGATGATGAGTGCGAGGCGAGGCGAGGCAGCGGACAGATGAGAGATCGGATGCGTGTATGTGGCGATGCTACATGGTCTGGCGGCCCGCCAGCGCGTCATTGCGAGTCTGTTGATGTGCGTTAAGAATAAATTATATGGCGGCGTCTGTGGGTCCGGGCTTCGGCGAGGAGAGAAACGTGCACGACGCGTGCGTCGACCGGACTCTCCTTCTTCGTTCAACCTCCCGTCCCACGACTCTATTTGTCGGGTGATTCCGTCATATGGTCCTCTGCAGTGCAGGAATAGATCAGGTCTGCAAACAGGAACCGATGCGCATACACGCATATATAGAGCGGGCAAGGAAGGTACGCACTTTGACTACGGACCACTGCAAGATGAGCTGCTGAATGCGTTCGCGCAGGGCCTTCTGGCAAATATCGCACGAGAGGTGCTCTCCAAGAGGACACAGCGCACTCTCCATGGTACCCGTGGACAAATCTGACGCATACCAATACTCAGTACCCGCTCACATCGCCGCATACACAGCAACATGCACTCACCAGGCCTAGCGTCCCATGCAAGATACGCCGATGCGAGCGCCCACGCGCGCGTCAGCTTCTTCTGCTCGACAAAATCGCACCCCGGCGTCGGCGCGTGCAGGTGCGGTGGGGGGAGCAGAAGCCGCTTCAGTGCGTCGATCCGGCCGAGGTGCAAGAAGAACAAGCGCTTCAGGTACGTCGAGCCCATACGCTCCGCGTCCTCGTCCGTAAGCGTCGCGAGCTGGAAGCCGAGCATGTGGCTCGAGACGGGTACCGCGAGTTCGTAGAGATCGTAGTGCGCTGCGAGCGAATACACCTCGATCGGCGCGATGGGAGCGTGCGCGAGCAGGAGTGCGTAAAGCGGCGTTCCGGGGGCGCAGTGGCGCGAGAGCGGGACACCGTACCTATGGAGCGCATCGACGGCGGCGCATAGCGTGTCGAGCGCAGGAGAGTAGTGTGCGCACGAGTGCGCATATATGGTGTGCAGCACGACGTTGAGCACGGTCGCAGGTTCGGGGACGGGGATGATGGGCCCGAGGTCGTCAGAGAGGCCGAGAGCCTTGAGGGCCGAGTTGGACTTGTGCGATTGGGGCTTGGCGGGGAGGAGGCCGCGGAAGCCGTTGTCGGAAGCGCCGAGGACCTGGTGCGAGTGGACGTAGAAGAAGACGGCATCTGAGGAGAGGAAGATGAGGTCGGGCGGGATGGGGTTGAGGTTCGCGCCCGGGAAGAAGGTGGTGGAGACTGAGACGACGGAGGAGAGGTCGGGGACGAGCTCGGTCGGGGTGCCTTTGCTGGAGTCCTGCGGTGGCGGTGTTTCAAACGCGTGATCGCAGTGGGCGATAGGGGTGGTTAGCGGGCTTTTCGACGGCAGACGTGAGTTAGGCCCTTGACTCACGGGTGGAGTGGGCACCTGGGACGGAGTGGTGGGAACGGCGGACCTCTCCGTCACGCGCTTTTCAGGCGCAGGGGATGTTCCCTCGGCGGGGTCGGAGACAAACTGAAGAACGGAATCCCACTCAGGGCTATCCATGATTGGTGCAAGGAAATGAGTCGATGGGTAGGGCAATGCAGGCAGGCGAGCAAGGTGGGCGAACCACGAGTACTACCCGGTGCAGAGATCTAATGATACAGGGAGAGCTGGATGCAGACTATGAAGAGGAAAGGCGCATGCAGGGGCGGGGTGGAGCGAGGGTTTGCAGGAAGAAAGATGGAACGGAGACGAGGGCGATTCTGATGCAGGAACGAGATATAAGGTCAGCGGGGAACGTCATGGGCGCGGAGGATAGGATATGCTAGCGATGCATTCGTGCCATCCTCTCGGTGCCGTGGAGTGCAAATATCCATCGCGTTCTCCGATGTCATGCCGCCCACAAAAAGCCATCGACTCGAGCGAAGATACTTACTCCGAGAATGCCAGGCCTTCAAGTGGTTGGTGGCTGGGAGGATGAGCAGAAGGCAGAGGAGTAAGTCGCAGCTGGGTTGATCAGCCGACGGCACACGCCAAGCGCCGGCCCAAGACGCGTCGCGTCATGCACGCGATCGTTCCATCGCTGCGAGCCGCCTCGAGTCCCCGCCCGTTCCGCTCCCCTGCCTCGTTCCTCCCCATTAACCTCATGCTCGCCCTGCAACGCCCGTTCCAATGACGCAGGAGACTACGCGGCCTAGACCGTTTCTCCTCCGCATACATCATGTTATCGTACAAGCTAAAGTAGAGGGTATCGACGTCAAGAAATTCTACATATCTACACACTACCGCCCCTTGTCCTCCGCAAGAATCGCATCGTTCAGCTCGTCCAGAGGTGCCAGTTCCTTCTTGTCTACCAGGTTGAACTGCATCCCAATCACACTTGAGCGATCGCCCGACGCGCATACACGTACGACGCACCTCGTTCACAAAGAGAAAGAAATGCCGGTAGCTCGTATTTAGGTGCGCTGCGAATAAGATCAGCGACAACGACATCGGACGGCTAAGAGCGCAATCGGGTTCCGGCTATCGGATACGACAGTTCATCCATGTAAGTTGACGCGGCATCACCACGACTGCATCTCGTCCACACTAGATGCGCTTATGTCCGCGTAAGGACCACCCAGGCGCTCGAAACCTGGAACGAATACAACTGTTGCCGGTGCTATAGCACTGCACATGATACCACACGACCCGCGGACAACGCGTCATCGAGAGCACTAGAAGAGACAGAAAAGGAAGACCAAAAGAAGAAACGAATAAACACACCCTCGATGCCCAGCGCACAGATGTGGTCAAAATGGTTGCTGTACAAGTGCGCATACACGCGGAACAGCCGCCGGAAGATCGTGCGCACCGTGTCGTGGAAGCCCTTGCGGAATGGCACGCCTGCATGCAGAGGGTAGAGTCAACCAGGGCAGATTGCGAAGAGACAGCATGGGTCAACGCGGTCGAGCATGAAGAGGCAGGAGGAATATGCCCACCGATCTTGTTCGGAAACACCTCCTCGTTGTCGAGCAAGCTCTGTGTCCAGTTCATGAGCGCGTCGACGTACTCTGGCGCGGGCAGCTTTGTCGGCCGCTTGTATCGCACGCCATCTTCCCAGAGGTACTCGTATCTGCGGCCCCAGTGTCACCTATTATGGACACGGCATTGTGTAGAAGGCACACTGACCGTGGGCCTGCGGACATTATCGGGCACTGTAGATGTGGCTATGAGCTGCCATTCGAATGGGAACAACGTTAATCGAGGACATACCTCTTGTGGCGTGCAGAACTCTGTGACCGTCCCGTACAACATGTTCAAATGGTTGAAAAAGTCCACCGCTGCACCCACGTCCTAATCAGTACGTAGAAACCTCGAACGATGAGAAAAGACGCGCGCACCGTGCACCGCCAGCCACTCATCCTCATCCTCGCCCTCCGGGAGCTTCACCGCGAGGCGGAGGTTGCCTGAGCCCTGACGTAATTCCCACAATGAGATTCTGCACATTGGGAACGAGCAAGCACACTCACGAGTGTCGCTTCGGCATATTTGCGCAGTTGGTACTGCCTCGTGCCCTCGGGCACGTCCTTGCGCGGCTTGAACGTGCGCGTCTTGCCGCTGTAGCCGTATAGCAATCAGAGCATTCAGCGAGACAAGCACAACGGACTCACAGGCCAAAGAACGAGGACATTCTGTCTCTATATATTTAATGGAGAGGAGGGTATCTTGGTGATCCAGCCCCGGGAACGGTTGGTATCAAGCGTGGTGGCCGGCGAGTTGGACGTTAACGTTTCGCGCGCTCGTCGCTTGGGCACGTGCGTGCGCAGATCGTTATCTGGGTGAAGTAGTAAAGCGTGATACCGTACTTGCTCGTAGAGTACCTCTTTCAGAAGTCTTCCCCGTCGACTCGGAGGGCGATTGAATGCGCTCCTTGTGGCCCGAGGCAGTTGATCGACAGGATAATGGCGTGCGGTCGGACGTCCGACGCGAGTTGTAGGTGAACGGGATCGCGAGATATTTTCAGGACACAAATATTAACTGACAGCCCGCGCCGGTTTAGCTTCAAGTAGCTGTGAAGCACACGTGCGAAGTCTTAAACGCGCCGCGTGCCATTAATAGCCGCCCGACGCGCTGGTGGCAAAGTGTGGAGCGCCACCAGCGCTTCGTCTTCGTCGGCATGCTATCGCGCACGCCAGGGGGTGTGAACCTTTCATGCTCTGCTTGCACGTTAGTTATAGTCACGCCCAATGCTTTAATAAAGCTTTATCCGTCCCTTCCTTGTCGATCTCGCCCCTTCCACTCCATGACGCAAAGGGGTGATCTGACAAAGCACTCAGGGTGCGCATATATACAGCACGCTCCACGCTGTAGGTTTCTCCGAACGACCGTTTGCCTCAGTTGTCTCTGTAGCTCCAGTCTGTCTATCTAATCCATCCCCGGTCACCTCACTGTCATGGGCCGCATCCTGTTCGTGTTCACGTCTGCCAACAAGACGCTTACCGGCGCACAGACGGGCTGGTACCTCCCCGAGGCCGCCCACCCGTACTATGGTGAATCGCATCGGCCAGATTCACTTCCTCCTATCGAACTGAAATACGTGCTCGCAGTGCTCGCCCCGCACCACACCATCGACTTCGCCTCTCCGAAAGGGCCCAACCCGCCCGTGGACGAAGACAGCGTGCGGATGTTCAAGGACGACGAGAGCGTCCGCTTCCTGCAGGACGAGACCGTAAAGAAGCAGCTCGCGAGCGCAAAGAAGCTCTCCGAAGTAAACTCCGCCGAATATGACGCGGTCTTCTATGTCGGCGGGCACGGGCCCGTGCTCGACCTCGCGACGGACCCCGTGAACATCAAGCTCGCCTCGGAGTTCTGGCGCGCCGGCAAGGTCACGTCTGCCGTCTGCCACGGACCCGCGTGAGTGAAGCTAGTATCACTCGGCGTATGAGGCATTCTGACATCTCTCGCGCAGAGCGCTCGTCGGCGTGACGGACAGACAAGGCGCGCCGATCTTCAGCGGACGGAAGGCGACATGCTTCTCGGACACCGAAGAGGTACAGGTTAACAAAGTAAAGGTGCGTCCACAGCAGCGCTGCTACGGTACTGGAACAATACTCATTGCAAATTTGCTTTAGGACATTCCCTTCCTTGTGGAAGACAGGATCAAGCAGCTCGGTGGCGCCTATGAGAAGGCCGCGGAACCATGGGGGGTACGTGTCCATCTGGATGACAATGTGGCGCACCACGTTGACTTTGTATTTCCAGGTGCACGTCGTGGTTGATGGGAAACTGATCACCGGCCAAAACCCTGCGTCTGCGAAGGGTGTTGGTGAGGCCATCCAAAAGGCTCTGACAGCTTGAGGGACTGTGTGGAAAGTCGGGCGTCGACAAGTGTACGATACTGTAGTTTCAACAAAACCAACGCATGGAAACGTATGAGCATGCTTGATGAGATTGCGGAAAACAGAACGAGCAGAGAACAAGAGGTCAAATATACGCAACAGACATCACCCATCCCTTCTTCAGCGCGAAGCCATCCAAAGCCTCTTTTGCGACCGACGCAAGCTCCGACGAGTCGAACAACACCTGTGCCATTTTGACTTTCTGACCTGCCGCATTTGGTGTTGGCGACTGTGCGACGTGCGTTGATTGGAAGCCTTGATATCTGTACAATCTCCGATATAAAGACTATCGCCGCCGGTATAAAGGTCACGACGCACTGTTGAAATAGGACAGAAAGCACATCATCCGTGACCTCTTGCGGTAGATTTGTACACAGCAACCGAGCGGACTGGTATTGTACGACCGTGGGCATGACACCTGACGCTGCAACAGACGGAACATATCAGAATCCTGAAGAAGAACCATGTTGAAATAGATACCGTCGACGTCCGCGGAGGCCTGCTTCGCGCCCTCCTCATCATCTTCAATCTCCATCTCCTCATCGTCCTCATAGTCATTTTTCTCCCTCTTCGTTCCTCGCCCATCCTCGCCCATCTCCTCCTCGCGTGACCGCTTTTCGCCCGCCGTACCGTTCGCCTGTCGGCCGTTAGTCACTGGGAGGATCTTCGCTTGCACTGCCTCCGGCGGAATGAAGTTGGGATCTTCGCGCTGTAGGGTCGCATACGACTTGTTCTTCGCATACTCGATCCGCTGTGGGACGCGTCCATTCAGGGCTTATTCGCATCAACGACTTCCAAACGCAGCGGCTCTTAGATGGATGGCGCACCATCGGTTTGTCATAAAACACAGTACCTTCGCAGGCACGCATGGCCGTGGTCGCGCCCGCCAGGTCGTCGAACACGAGGAAGGCTTGCCCCCGCATTTTCGCGCCCTTCATGGCGACGATGTCGATGACCCGCCCATACGTCGTGAAGAGCGCATACAGCTGTGTGCGTAGCTCTTGCTTGTTGACCTTGTCATTCAGGTTATGGACGTACAAGGTCGCGTTTGGCTGCGTGGTCGACATGGTGGGAGCAAGCAGGTTGAAGATGAGCTGAAGTTGGCGTCGTAGGTGTTGATGCCTGAATCTCTGAATCTGGACGTGGGTGTTTAGCCGAATATGCTCTCTTCCCACGGTTTTTCTTTGTTGTCATGTCACGCTCCGGCGCTCTTTCGGGCTGTTTGCCGGCACATCACGCAGGAGCGCGTCGGCAACGCCGGCCGGGACCGGAGCCATCAGGGCAGGGGTTGCTGTGCACGCACACACGTTCTCAACAATTTTCCCTGGGGCGCTAAGGAACAGGTGTCAGGAAGGTCAACAACACGATCTCCTTCCGACCCTCTCCCACTGCCTCACCGCTGTCCGCTGTGAGTTACTCCTCCGCGATCGTAGAGTTCGGCTCACTATTCGCTTCGACGCGTTAAACAGGCCTGCTCACGATTGCAGACGTCGTGTCGCGTCTCAAATCCTAACGGACGCGTCTTTGGACTTCTTATGAAACATTGACGTGGTACACGCTCACGCCGTCTGCTATGAACGTCCAACAGGCCCCAGAGTGGCTTCCGTCGTATCTCATTCCTTTCTTTACGCTCTCATACCCAACGGCTCCCCCGGCAGCGCCGGACTCGTTTCCGAACGCCTCGTACTACAAGAATGGCTTGCTAGATGGTTGTCTCATCATCACCTTTATCGCCGTGATGGCCGTCCTACGTGACGTGGCGCGTCTATGGATCCTGGAGCCTTTCTGCAGTTGGAAGTTGACGCGGGATTTGAGGCTCAGCCTGCAAGCCAAGCGTGCAGCGGCAAATGGGAACGGAAAGGCGAATGGCGCGACGAATGGAGTAGGGAAGGTGAACGGCGTGGCAAATGGAATGGGGAAGGCGAACGGCGTGGCAAATAGAATCGGGGAAGCCAACGGCCACATCGTCGTCAACGGAAAGGCCAACGGCGTCGCGAACGGCAATGGGCATGCAGTGTATGCCAACGAGAATGGACATACCGTATATGTGAGCGGTGTGGTGATCTCGCGAAAACAGGCCAAGAAAATACACAGAAGTGTGCTCCGCTTCGCTGAACAAGGCTGGCCCGTGATATACTACTCCTGTTTGTGGTCCCTAGGCGTGGTCAGTACCTTCCACGACTTGCAGTAATCGCGCGCCTGACGATTCGCGTAGTATGTTCACAGCAATCTACCTACGAAAATCCTCAATCCCATAGATGTGTGGACAAGTTATCCTCATATACCCCTCGCTGCTCCTCTCAAGTTCTACTATCTCCTGCAAACCGCTTTCTACTGTCATCAAATACTAATCCTCAATGCTGAGGCTCGTCGCAAGGATCACTGGCAAATGATGACGCACCATATTATCACAGTTGCTCTCATGGTCGCGAGCTACTTCTTCAACTTCACGCGCGTGGGTTGTCTGATATTGATGATCACGGACTGGTGTGACATATTCTTGCCGGTGAGTAGTAAAGCCAATTCGTCGGCTTGCGTAGTCTGATCATTCGTCAAGCTCGCGAAAATGTTCCGCTATCTGTCGCTCTCTACCCTTTGCGATGTGACATTCGTCTGGTTTATGATCTCATGGGCCGTAACGCGACATGCATTATTCATTCTCGTCATCATCTCTACATACACTGCTATGAACACTATACCTCCACGCTTGGACGTCGAGCACGGTTTTTACACGACTAGGGAAATCTTTTCGGGCTTCCTTGTCCTCCTTTCGATGCTACAGGTACGTATTTTTTCAGCCGGCCTTCTTGCTGGGCTAACGTCTCTGCAGGTGATCCAGATCATGTGGTTCTGGATGATCTGTCGGGTTGCTTGGAGAGTGGTCAGCGGCCAGGGCGCTGAAGACTCACGCAGCGATGACGAAGAGTGAGTGTGTTTTTCTGACGATGAAGTACGGGTTTACCCACATCACGCAGTGGCGATGACTTGGACGAGGAAACCAAGAAGGATCGGTGATACTTCAAGCTTGCTCGCTTGCTCTTTTGTTCCGACTGTTCCTGGTTTTCCCCCTTGTCCTATCAGTTATTGTTGTCTGACTAGCATAGCCTTCTCGTGTACTTGTTGCGTTATTTTGAATGAAGTCGCCCGTGTGTCTCTAACTCTGCGAGTGTGCCACAGCAACCAGTACGGTTGCCTAATCGAGACAATCGAGTGACCTAACGGGCCTCAGTGCTAGTGCTCGCCGCGTCACGCTCACGCGCCGAACTCCTTCTCCGCTACCCTTCCCTTAGATCGTGTTCAACTTATACTCTGCGCACAACCTATATCCGCACCTGAGCCGCACGGGCAGAGCAATATGATGGCCAGCTTTATGAGCTACTTTGGCGGGCGCCGCGATACAAAGCAATCCTCACGAGATGCGATTGTCACGCTGCGGCAGCAGCTGCAGTTGATAGACAAGAAGGAGGAGTACCTGCAGAGGAAGATCGATGAGGAGATGAGAAAGGCGAGGGCGAACGCTGTTACGAACAAGCCTGGTGAGTGGGCATCCGTGTGTAGCTGACGGTCGGACAACTCAACTGTGCGGTACCCTGTCCTATCACCTCCGCAGCTGCCACTGCCGCTCTGAGACGAAAGAAGGCGACGGAGCAGGAGCTCGAACGACTGCAGGGCACACGTTTCCAGCTCGAGATGCAGGTAAATACCCTAGAGTCGGCGAGCTTCAATGCGGAGACTATGGCGGCGATGAAGAAAGCGAGCGGTGCTCTGAAGGACATCCACGGCAGGCTGTACGGCGTGCGCATATCGTCATGCTTGGCTACTGACGTATGTTCATAGAACAATTGACAAGGTGGATACGACGATGGCTGAGATCCAGGAGCAGACGCAACTGGCGAACGAAGTCTCAGAAGCCATCTCGGCAGCCACATATTCCGGCGTGGACATCGACGAGGTCTGTCATCCATACTAATCACACGAGCTTTCCGTATCTAACGGGTGGTTTTAGGAGGACCTGAAGGCTGAATTGGCTGATATCGAGCAAGATGAGTTGAACGAGAGGCTCATGGGTGCAGATCATGTGCCATTGCATCTGCCCGCAGGTCCGAGCAAAGTGGAGGAAGGTGTGTACTTCTGGCAGCAGATGTATGAATTCAGGTTGACAGGTACATCAGGGCGGCAACCGGTTGCACTCGAGGACGATGAGGAGGCGCAGCTCAAAGAGTTACAGGCAGCGCTGGCGATGTAGTATACCCATTCATGCACATCGCCTCTCCCCCATTCTTTCCTGACGTGTCTCTTGACTAATCTGCTGTTGCCGTTACATTATAATGCCGGGCCTTTTCTTTCTCCTGTTTCGTGTGTTTTATTAGTGCTATCACCGCTATGATGTGACATTGTACGTCCCCTGCATTTCTTATATCATTCGTCGGATGAGCGACGTCAGCCGTCGACTAGAGGGACTTGGACGCGAACAGGTCAAAGCAAGGCAACTATGTACGTACATATACATGTACACCAGGGAAGAGTCATTAAGCAATAAACATGCAAGTTTGCTGAGGTTGTGCTTGATTGCGATGTGAATGACAAGGGTAGTGTTGTAAGTTATGGGGTTATAATCAGCAGACGACAATGCAACTTTCAGCAAAACGGAACCCGGATAAAAATAGCGACTCGATACACCTTCGTAAGTCCATGCAAGATATGCTCTACCAAGAAGTTGAAGTGCCTATAGGTGAGGGGAATCGTCGCTGCGTCATGTGAAACCACGGATACCGAGTACTCGGCGTACATCACTCGTGAAGCGTAGTGAATCAAGAACGGGTAGCAGGTCAAGCAGTGCTTCATCGTGTGGGTCATGCGTCCATCCCTCTATAGGAACGCCGTTGGCTACAAAAAGTGGAAGATTCAGGAATGACGCATAGACACAGCTATACAGCGCTAACCTTCATTGACACTATAACATGCAGGTGAATTGTCGATTAGACAGACTCGAGCCAAGTCGGCTTCAACAATTGAAAGATCTTTCGTGTATGAACCGTTCGGAAGTTGCGTACACGACTGGGGGAAAGGGCCATCCTTCTGCGTAAGTAAGGCAACCTATCGATAATCTGGTACACACCTCTCTGAAGAAGCGCCGGGTCAGGATTCCCCGCCCGGCGTCTAGCCAGTCGATAACGGGGTCGGCGTATTCTTGCATAGATGCCGTGAACACCACGAGCGTGTACCACCCCGATACCTAAAGGCAATATCGACACATCGTCCGACAGTAGTCGCGGCAGACTGACCTTTCTAAGGAAATAATCCACAAAAGGCCGTTTGTACACATGGTATAACGTGCTGCGTCCACCCAACACCACCTCCACAACATGCCCTGCACCCTTGTTACCGCGTCCGAAAATACCTAACAAGCCGCCGCCGCTCGAGCCGGAATGCATCGGTCTCGAGGTCGAATGTATCAACGTCTCGTCAAGGTCCAGTACGAGTGTCTTCGGGAGGAGGTGGAATGGTTTCTTATGCGCCGCCACACTGGGAGTTGATGTGCGGGATGGAGCCTGGACATGTTGTGGTGTAGATAGATCCGCCGGAGAAGATGGGGAAGATGTGGGTGCGGTTTGTACACTAGCCTGAGGTTCCTGAGGAGACGTTGTGTCCGAGAGCGGATGACTGACAGTAAGACCAGGTGGTCCTGGAGGAAAGATTGCAGGCGGTGGTGGTGGTGGTGACGGATGCAATGGTGGTGGTGGGATTGCTGGCTGGAAGGGCGACTCTAGATGGTCTAATGATACAGGTTTCTCGTCCTTACTCTCGTCTTCAGTGTCCTTCTCTTCGTCTGAGACATCCTCTACTGCAACTTCCTCCAATACACGCGCCGGCTCTTGCCTCGTTAACGATCGCCAAGCAACGCAGATGGCATGCCAGAATTGCAGGATGATGCGCACGAAGAGTAAACTTCGGAGGATGCTTTCAGAAGCAGTCTTTGGCCGTGTTGCCTTCTCTGTCTGCGATAGAGACGGACGTCGAGAGGAAGACCGAGCTGCCTGTGTCGGTGATGCTGTAGACAAGCGTCGAGGGAAATATGGTCCCGGCTCGTTTACGGATGCAATAGCATTGACCGCAGGTGACGAAAGAGACCGCTTCAGTGTCCACGACCTCTCAGGCGATCCACCAGGAGAGGGCACGCGGAACGTCTTGGTCGACCATGACCTCGCTCGGCCAGATCTGGTCTCTCCAGCGACAGACGGCGGTACTTCAGAAGCAGGCGTAGACGGTGGCGCGCGTGGAGAGGCTAGCACATCGAACTGGCGCGACAGGTAGGCGAGCGAATTCATCTGCGTCTCGCCGACGCTAGTGAATGCTGCCGCGAGCAGGAGGTCCAGAAAAGCGAGCAGGAAATGAATTGTGGGAGATGTGGGACGAGACGGGAACAGGTCACGGAGACGGTGGCGGACGGACCAGAGTCGCGTGTAGCGTGCGTCGTCTTCGCGTTCAGGCGAGTTGCTTTCTCCCATCGTCGTCTGTTAGGTTTGTTCCTCCCGCTCCCTCTTGTATTCGTCCCGAACGCGCGCTGGTATCTTCCTGTAAAATATGCTCAACCTTGCTCCGTCCGGCACCGCCCCGAGTACGCTCGTGCTCAGCTGGACCATCCCCAATGCCCCCATTCCGCCGTGTAAAAGCCGCTGTCGTATCTGGTGCAAAACGCTGGCTATATCGAGCTCGACTCCGCTCCTCGCTTGCTTCTGTGCTGTACCCATCTCCGAATATCTCTGTCCTCGGAACGACTGCTTTTCTGCTCGGATACACGTGCAATTTACCTATCTCACTGCTGGTCGAACGTGCGAGAGATCCTGCCGGATCGCAATGCTTATTCCCTCTTCTCATCAGCGTCTTCCCACCCTACCGCTCGATATGAAGGTTTATCAGCAACGTGCTGCGTAGGAATCGGCCTATGGGGAACGCACGCATGATCGACCGGCTTAAATGGACTGCTGCTGTTGAGGCGGGAGCGGATGAGGTCCGACGTTCAGCTGATTAGCCCTTGACACGTTTGACGACGGAGGACCATTCTTCCAACAACATTCCGGGTCATGCAAGGGTCGGTGCAACCGCCGTTAACATGACACTTGTTACAGTGATCACTCGTCCATGCTGCGTGAGCCACTTGCATTTTGCCGGTGGACTTAGCACACAGATGCATCGTTACCAGTTTCGCACTCCCTATCTGCGTTCTCAATGCACATTCGTGTCGTGCATATCGTCATGTAGTCGTATATAGAAGTTCATCGATCTATTCACGTCAAGTACCGGAACCCTCTGGCACGCCCCTCCGCTTCCTCCCTCTCCATCCGCGCGTTCAGCCGCTCTAAGTGCCTCTTGAATGCGTAGCACAGCACGATGCACATCCCGTTTGCCGCAATACAAATTGCATACGAGTAGCGGTACGAAAGTCCCCATTTCGATGGCCACACGTACCTGTCGGCGTATATGAGCCTGTGTCAACACTTGGTAAAAATGGGCACTCACGAGCCGGCGATATTCCCGAGCTGCGAGAACGCGTTGATGAAGGCGAGCGCGACGGCGCGCTTCGCGGGCGGCCGCGGTATCGAATTGCTCACCCAGGCGAGGAAGGTAATGAAGCCCGCATACGACTGAGCCATTAGGAACCTGCAAGGTTCATGCAGCTTGCATGAATGCACGTCCGAAATGAAACAGAAAGTCGCGCACAGAGATACGTATCGCGCAGCGGTGTTCATCGTGGACAGGGCAATGATAAATCCGACGATGCCAAAGAACAGCGGGATCGCGATGTGCCAGAATCGCTCGCCCACCTTATCCGAGTGTCTAACATCATTGCATCATTGTCAGTTTCCTGCCAACACTCGAACGGGCAGCGGAATCAGCGCACCTCGCCACCGCGAATGCAACTATCGTCGCAAGCGCCCACGGCGGCGCACATAAAAGTAATGTGACCGTCGTGTCGAAGCCAAGCGTCGCCGTCAGCGTCGGGAAGAACGCGTTGAACGAGAGCGAGACGACCATGCTCGTCAGTGCAAGTGCGAGGAGCCACACCTTCCAGTCGCTCAGTGCGAGCTGCAGGCCCTCGAGCTGGGTGTGCGAGTGACCGTCCGACTTGGCGACGGGGTCCTCATCGCCGACGCCCGCGTCCTCCTCCATGCGCTTCTCGGCGAGGCGCACTTCAAGTGGGCTCAGCCACGTGTGCGAAGTGGCGGGGAAATCGGGCAGCACGAAGATAGCCACAATGGCAACGAAGACCGTGAGCGAGCCCTCGATGTAAAAGAGCCATCTGTGGATGTGTCGAACGGTTCAGATGGGCTGGAAGTGAGTGGATCGTGGAGCACGCACCGCCATGCTGAGTGCCCTAACTTGCCCTGCATGCTGTCGAGGATGCCGCTCGCGATGAGTGAGCCGAATGCATTGCTGATGAGGCTCCCGCAGGAGAGAAGCGCGGTGCGCACGCCGAGCTCGGCACGCGTGTACCACTTGGAGAGAAGGAAGAGCGCGCCGGGGAAGAAGGCAGCCTCGACGAAGCCGAGGAAAAATCGCGTGAGGAGTGCGCCGACGAAGCTGCGGATGAAATGAATGAATGAAAGGTAGGGAGACAATTAGTGGGAGGTCATACTCGGTAGTCACGCCTGTGGAATGGGTGAGCGAGCCGCATATAGGACAATAGAGGGAGGAGTGTGTACCTGTGAGGCAGGATATCATCCCCCAAATAATCATACAGCACGGTAGGTACACTGAGGGCCTGCCGATATAGTTCAAAAGCATATTACTGCATATTGTTAGCCTGGCACGTACCGAGTGAACGGGTGATTAGCACTTACGAAGGCACCTGCATCAAAATATACCCAACGTAGAGAATACTCAGGAGCGTGTCGAACTGTTCGCCAGTAAGGTGGAGGTCTTCTTCGAATCCGCGCAGTCGGGCGGCACTGTGATGAAGGAACGCGACATGATCAGTTATGCTCGAGTCGAGTTACGGTCACTTACGAGGCATTATTTCGGTCGATCTGCACGATATCAGTAGGTATCGCTCGTCGTATAACGCCTCACTCACATAGTTGAGGATATAGATGACAATGAGAATAGATATACGTGCGTCCAGCTTCCTGAGCAACTTCTTTTCCAGCTTTCTACGTGCTTCTGTGCCGCCAAACTCTTCGTCTTCGCTGATGCTGGCAGCTTCAACAGGCTGCTCCTCGATATGCTCATGCTCTTCCGTCAGGTCCTTCTTCACTGAGAGTGATGCACTGGATGAGGACGCCATAGAAAGGAGCAATGGCAAGAAACAAGCGCGGATCGACTAAGCATGCTGGCGCTGCGTGTAACATGCCGTTATATGAGCGCAGATCGTCTGGACGACGAGAGCCAATAGTGCGAGCTCCGCATCTGGAGCCCCGCAGCGCAAGCAGCAAGAATGTTGTTGCAGATGGATTTCTGATCGGCCAAGACGATGCTATAGCGGGGTACCCATTTCCTCGGGCCTTTTTCTCGGGTCTGCCGAGGAACATTGATGTCAGGAAAGCATAGTGCGAGTTGGTGCGCAACCTGAGGGAACGGCGATGTCCATGTCTTGCTCATAACAGCTGCGACATGGCTGTTCTTAGACACGCACGAATGGACGATACAAAGCGGCAGAGCGGGAGGGCAGAAAGGACAAAGGGGCCGGCCGGGCCGCCGCCGGCGACAGAAAGACTTTCTCCGACAAATGACCGAGAGTGATCGGTGCGCCACATCTCCAAGCCACTGACCCGCTCTGCACCGCGCAATGGCTGCTGCCGTGTCGCTGCTGCCCTCCGTCACGCCACCCACCTACCATCGCATCGTCTCACCCACCCTTCATATCCCTACTGATACCAGCAGGCCCATTCCTGTCGGTCTCCTCGCCTGCCAACGTGAGTGTTCTGCAGACCATCCTCTCACTGATCTAGTATGATATCTGACTTTGAGCCAGGAGATCCGCTCCTACGAGAGTTAGTAACGACCATCATCAGCTCAACCGTCTCGCAGTCTTTGTCCCCGCCATCCAACGGAAGCCAGGGCAAGAAGAATGCTACCAAGAGCACACCCTCAGAGCCGCTCGTCGAGATAATCTTGCATGATACCATCATCTTTCCAGAAGGCGGTGGACAGCCATCAGATATTGGCACCCTAACAAGCGAAGATGGTGATCTTTGGAATGTGATCGAGGTCAAACGGCACGGCGGACATGCCGTGCACTATATCCGCGCAAAGACCAGCACAGACGATGCTCTGCGCGCATTCGCACCGGGCACACGAGTCGGCGTTGCGCTAGGTGAGGAAGGCTGGAAGCGTCGACTGGACCATGTATGTTGACCATATTCCTTCCATGAGCCGTTAATGACCGTTCCACAGACTTGCATGCACACCTCGCAGCATCTCCTCTCCGCCGTCCTCGAGTCCCAACTCAACCTCTCCACACTTTCCTGGTCGATCACCGCATGGCCATCCGCTTGTTATGTCGAGATTCCTCGAGGGATGTCCGCGGATGAGATTGCACGTATCCAAGAAACCGCAAACGCTATCGTTTTCGAGGGTCGAAACGTCCACGTCGAGGTCGAAGAACTCGACAGAGATACGCTCCCAGAACCCACCAAGCTCGAGAGCGGGCGCGCTGCCGGTCAAGTACTCCCTGCAGACTACACCGGCGGCGTAAAACGCACGGTCGTCATCGACGGCATCGACCGTAGCCTGTGAGCAGTTCCCGGCCTCATTGCACAGTATGCACTGATCATTCTCGTAGATGCTGCGGCACGCATATGCCTACCGTGCACAACCTGCAGCTGTTCCTCGTGCCTCACACCGAGGCGCTCGCGCGCTCCAACACAACTTCCGCGCGACTCTACTTCTTTTCGGGCCCGCGGCTGCTGCACCACGTCACCAACACACATACGCTCCTCTCAAGCACCGCGGGCACGCTCAGCTGCGGACCACCGCTCGTGCCTGCGCGCGTGGAGCAGCTCGTAGATGAGCGCAAGCGCACGGCGAAGCGCGTCGAGGACGTCGAGGCGGAGCTGGCCGGGCGGCTCGCGAAAGACCTAGCGGACGCGGTGTTCAGCGCGGGCACCGCCGGCGCGTTTTTGCATGTGCACCGGACGGACGATCCCGCCACTGCTGGTGGTGCGCTGGGTTTCCTGAATGCGGTTTCGCTGGCGTTCACGCGGCAGATCGAGCGGGAGGCACAGGAGGAGGGACTGCAATATGTCGTGGTGTTGTCTTCGGCGCCGGCGGGGCAGAGTGCGGGGAGTACGTGTGTCATACTGGTGTTTGGTTCGGATGAGAGCGTGGTGAGAAGCGTTGGGGAGGGCTTGAAGGGGAAATTGGGCGTGAAGGGAGGAGGGAAGGGATCGAGGTGGAGTGGTAAATTTACCGGCGTGTGGAAAGAGTACAGGGAGGGTAAGCTGGTGCAGGAGGTGCTCGCGGCTGTGGAGGGCAGCCAGGCTGCATAGAGCTCGGATGCTTGTACAATTAGATCTTATATGCATATGGCACAAAATAGACATATTTACAATCATATCTAGCCGGGTCAAATCGACAATAGGAATATTACAGTGCGATGCCAATGCTATGCCTCGTTGATACCAGAATGTCACTCATTCCACTAGCCTCCTTTACTTCTGCTCCTCTGTAACGTCTTCTTCATCGTCGATACGGAATAGGTCGACTACTTCGGCAACTGGAGAAGCGATCGCAAATTAGCTCACACCAACGAACTGTTGGATTTATACGTACTATCTGCGTTATCCAGCCCAAAAGATCTATCGTCTCCAAGGACGAACATCGAACCATCCGATATGCTCTCGGAGCCATCTCCATCGCTCAAGCCCCAGTTCTCCATGCTTACATCTGTGTCCTCCTCCTCTCCACCCTCGTCGTCTCCCTCGTCTTCCTCCTCATTCGACACCCACTCGATGGTTGGGATGGAGATGCGTGAGGCGAAGTCGAGAGCGGTCCGTATGGCAGTGTTCAGGTGGAAGCGCCCGTTGATGGTGGCCATGGGTTGGAGAGGCGCGGGATCCTGTGGGGGTGCGGGGTTCTGCATTCGCTCGAATGCATCCCGATCTACGAAGTCGGTCACGTTGCGGCGAACGAGCCGCGAGATTGGCACCTCCTCGCTTCTTGTGCGCGAGCTCCCAGCTGTATGTGCGCTCTCAGCATCATCCGAACCGGTCTCCGCTGAATCCTCAGTCTCATCCTCATCCGTGTCCATGAATGACATGTCCATCTCGAACGCCTCGAAGTCGTCCTCGTCGACGTCGATTGTGATGTTGCCGTCATCTTCGTCCTCTTCCTCCTCGTCCTCATTGGGCATGTAGTCCCCGTCGGAAGATTCATTGTCTGACTCGCTGACCGGACGGATGTTCGCGAATTGGTGCCGGCAAGTGGGGCAGGTGCCGTGCTGCGCGAGAGGCTGCGTGAGTACGGGCAGGAGGTAAGGAGGCGGGTACGCACCAGGCAACGGATCCATTCAATTAGACTGCAGGTGTTTGGTGTGTGAGGGATACTGCATGAACCGAGGGAACACAGTACGCACTCTACTCGGCAGAACATATGTCCGCAGCCGACGAGCTTCGTAACGCCACTTAGAGGTATTTCCTGGGCCGCCTCTGCATGGTATTCTTGGTACGTCCCTTCGTTCTGTATGGAGCCAGAACAGATGTCCCCGAGACTATTCAAGCATATGGGGCACGAGTCCTCAATTGGGATCTCGTCCCTATTCAGCACTGGCAGTTGCAAGATCGCAGCAAGTGCACGTCCGTGAACATCAAAAGAGTCCTCCATCGCAGACCTAAGTAGTATTCAAGTCGATATTACGGGGATGCCAGGAGAGACAAGCAAGACGGACATGCGTGCGGGCCGCGGAGCAGCAAGGGCAACAAGCGCCTGCCAGCGCCAACGACGCGTCGCGCGTAAACAACGTTCGCGATGGTCACGTGGACGTCTCTGACACCATCTTCCCGAAAAGGCAAGGCCATTCGGTGGCTGAGAATTCATACTCAGGCTTGCCCGGGACGCGTCCGCCGTCCATGGCTATCGACCTTGTGACCTCCTGGGACAGTCTCTGGAATGGCGCAAGTACAAGTAAGCGGTGGATGTGCGGAAGAGCGGAAGGCCTTGCTGGTCCTTGCTCAGTCGTCTCTCTGTGCTTTCAACTGAGCATACCGTCTTTCCTGGATGGCTGAGTCCGAGTCCAAGCTGCGCTCTCAGTCACCGGTGGAGAAGGTGGAAGAGGGTGTCGAGTCTATCCAAGTCGTCCCGATTGACCCTGATGCAGAATTCTGTGGGACAGAGGCCCGGAGGAGGCTCGAGCGGAGGCTGCTGTTGAAGCTCGACTTGCGCATGTTCATCCTGGTTATCATCTATATACTGAACTATGTGCGTTTTTCACTACTTCTCGATGCTCCTTCATGTATTTCATGAATGGTTGCACGTAGATCGACCGCAACAATGCCAGGTGAGCAGCACATCGTTTCGTGTTTTGTTTGAATCCTCATTTCTTGATTTTCGTGACGTTAGCGCTGCTCGACTGAAGGGCCTTGAGTCAGACCTACACCTCCAAGGACAACAGTTTGCAACGCTGTTGTCCATCCTGTATGTGGGATATATCGTCATGCAGGTCCCCTCGTGAGCACCAATTAGTTAGATTACACCCGTCGTCTCTTCATGAGGTATCCGCAGGAACATGATCTTAAATCTGATCGGGAAACCGTCTCTGCAGTTGCCGATTTGTATGATGATCTGGGGCGCTCTGTCCATATTGACTGGTGAGCACGTTCAGACGCATTATCCTCGCATATTTACTCAAGCAATTATCTCTTAGGCATCACACACAAGTGAGGGAGAGAGTTTTGCTCTGCCAGTCTTGTTGAAACTCACTTGACCCTTGACAGTTTCGTTGGTGCGCTCCTGACACGCTTTTTTCTTGGTTTCGTCGAGGCAGCATTCTTCCCTGGCGCACTGTTTCTCCTCAGCAAATGGTACAAGCGGAGCGAGCTCGGCGCTCGGACTGCTATCCTTTATGGCGGGAATATCATCAGCAATGCTTTCGGCTCATTAATCGCATCTGGCATCCTGGACACGATGCAAGGCAAGCTTGGGCGGGCAGCGTGGCGCTGGCTCTTCTACATCGAGGGTTCCTTGACGATCTTCTTTGCCATCTGCGCGGTGTTTATCCTGCCAGACTTCCCGGCTACCGAGCGCGGAAAGTGGCTTAGCCCACTCGAGCGGCGTCTGGCGTTGCGGCGAATGGAGGAGGATGCAGGTGTTGGAGACGAATACGAGACTGAAGATGGTCGTCATAGCTCTGGCTTGTGGCTGGCGATGACGGACTGGAAGGTATGGTGGATGGCCTTCGCGATGTTGAGCCAGGTCGTCGCGTTGAGCTTCAATGCGTACTTTCCGACTTTAAGCGCTACGATGGGATTCGACACGACGGTGACGCTGCTGCTCTGCGCGCCGCCGTTCATACTAGCTTGCATCCTCGCTTACCTCAACTCTCGGTACGTGCTCGTTTATGCCTTCCAATGGTTCGTCTTAACACTGACATGTTCATTCTAGCCATTCTGACAAGACGGGAGAGCGGTTCTGGCACATGTCCATATCCTGGGCGTTAGGGATCGTAGGATTTATTATCTCCATCTGCACGATGGACGTGGCTGCGCGATATGTCTCTCTGTGCGTACAAGCCCATTCGAAGGTTTCCGCCATGATGAGACTCATGTCGAACTGCAGCTTTCTCATGGCGCAACAGTACGCTGGGTTTGTCGTTCTCTACACTTGGGTCAGCAATTCTTTCCCCCGTCCGCCATCGAAACGTGCAGTGGCTGTCGCTTTCGTCAATGCCTTCTCACAGTTGGGCAATGTAGCTGGCTCGTGAGTATCCTATTCATAGGTCCGCACTTGAATGATTTGCTGACCACCTCGTCGCACGCGCAGATATGTTTGGCCGAGCAGCTGGGGTCCCACATACCGCTACTCATATGCTATCTGTATAGCAACCTCTGGATGCGCAATATTGATGTGCTATATCTTCAAGCTTCATCTCGAATCGCTGAACAGGCAGATGGCGAAAGAAGAGGAGGAAAAGGGAGTGAAAGAAAAGGGTTTCCGGTACCTTGTGTAAGAATTGTCGGTTGAATATTTTCACCATTCCCTCCTTTGCTATCGTGTACTATAGAATAACATAGCAAGACGGATCTTCGTCCTCGGCATTCAGCATCGGAGTAGTATAAAAAGGTATCGGGTGGTGCTAGTATGAGAAGGACCGAGTGAGATAGACGGCCGATTTTAAAAAATAAGAGCATCAAGGACCGAAGGGTGAAAATGTCAGAGGCTGCGGTCCCAAAGGTTGCACAGGTCGGTCTTGTAAAGGAGAATACACATCCGCAACAACCACCTTCTTCCCATTCGGCAAAATACTCGAGAACAGCACCCTCGCACCCTCAGGAGCGTTGTACCGTTCATCGTCATTTGCACCGGGGATCTTCTTCACGCCTCGGGAACGACGCATGGCCTCTTCCATGGTACAAATGTCCGTGTAATATTCCAAAGGACCAACAGTGACAGTAACAGAGACAAGGTTCATATGGATTGTATGGTACCAGGAAAATGACAAAACATTGACATGACAGTATTGGAAAGGAATTCAAAGCGATCGGAGCCTAGTATAACCGAACGACAAAGCAGATGCAGGAAAACAATCGATCAAGGATAAGTAGGTCACAGACCAAACAGTGAGAATGTCAGAGGCTGCAGTTCCAAAGGTTGCACAGGTCGGTCTTGTAAAGGAGAATACACATCCGCAACAACCACCTTCTTTCCATTCAGCAAAATCCTCGAGAACAGCACCCTCGCACCCTCAGGAGCGTTGTATCGTTCATCGTCATTTGCACCAGGGATCTTCTTCATGCCTCGGGAACGACACATGGCCTCTTCCATGGTACATACGGGCATCATGCCACCCAGGAACTTGACCTGGACGAAGAGATTGGAGAGATCGTGATGCGGAAGGAAGAGCTTTTGTGTTGCGACATCGACTAAATCGAAGTAGTTGCCGAGGTTTCTGCCATTCCACCAATGAATGGTGAACCAGATGGGCCCGCCAGGATACCACTCAGCATGCGTGTAATGAATGGTGCAATCATTCTTGTTGGGATGAGCCTGTGGTGGAGCGAAAGTAAGAGAACTGTTCTGAATGAAAGAGGAGACAGAAGCAGCTCACCCTATGCACCTTCGAACTCATAGCTCGTAGACGAGCTTCAGCAGTCACCCATTCTGCCTTTGTCATATTCTGCAACCAAGGATCTTTCCACGCATCTTTCACGAACTTGTCCATATCCATGAAGTTTGGTTCAGGAAGGCTGAATGTCCACATTTTGGGCTCGCCAAAATCGTCAGCGAGAATTCTCGTGACAGTGAGTGCTCGGTGCCCCACGGGGGTGGGTGCAGCAGCGTTCCTTCATGCAGGGCGTGTCAGATGAGTTGTTTTGTGCAATGGTGGTGCAGATTTCTTCGTCTTCTTAGTGGCGCGTGACTTGCTTTTGGCATCGGTGTCGTTGTCGGAAGAAATGACGATAACCTCGTCATCGTTGTCTTCGTCGGAAGAGAGGACGATGACCTCGGCTTGCTGGCTAGTGCGAACACGACAAGAACGTGAAGCTGATGTACCGGTGGAGGAACAATTGAATCTGACTGGATCACTGGTTGAGCGGGAAGGCGGCATGCTGAACCAGAAATGAAGGACGACAGTTCTGCGTCCGAGATGGTTGATATGGATGAGAACAAACGCTGCTTCACACAAGAAGTGCGGAAGAATCGCGCGGCCACGCGGGGAATCTTCGGGGTCTCTCCCGCATGCGCAGATGACCCGTTGCAGATGACCGATGACTGCATTCCCGGGTTAAAGCTCTTAGGTGAGCTCGCATACAGCGCAGGGGTTCAGACCTCCTAGCTCGCGAACACCTCCTGAAACCGATACTGACGATGGCGATCACCAGGACGCTGCACGAGGGATGGAGCTTCACGCAGGTCGGCAGCGCTAACTGGAATGGCGCGGTCAAGGCGGGAGAGTGGTTGCCTGTGCATGAGTTTCCGACGACAGTGCATGTCGAACTGCTGAAGCATAAGCGGATCCCGGACCCAGTGAGTATGGTACCGCGTTCACGGTTGTGCAATAACTGATCAGCGGCGGGCTGCAGTTCGTGGGTTTGCATGAGTGGGACGTGCAATGTAAATGAGCGCGAGCATGTCTCGATCGCTGTCGGCTCATAAGTTCTTGCGTAGGGGTTGGCGAGGAACCTTGGGAGTTCAAGACCGAGTTCACTGTCTATCCGTCTGAAATCGCCTCGCCGTGTGCGGATCTCGTCTTTGATGGCTTGGACACTTTCGCGACAGTCACTCTGGTGAGTGCTACAATGTCGGCATCGACGTCTAGGAGTCAATGTTGACAAGTCTATGTGATCGCACAGAACGAGCACAAAATCCTGGAGTACGCCTCCTTTGTGATTTTAAGTCGTTAGTGTTTTCTGATACGAGACAGAACGGACAATCAATTCATCGGTCACCGCGTGTCCGTCAAGCAGTATCTTGTCCAAGGAAAGAACGAGTTGTCCATCGTCTTCGCGAGCGCATTTCGCAAGGTGAGGTTGCACCACCACTCACAGGCCGCACGTTCTTCTGTGTATAGTTGACGCCACACGTAGGGGAGGGAGATCGAGAAGGCTCACGAGAAGTACAAGTTGTGGAACGGTGATTCCAGCCGCCTCCATGTCCGCAAAGCGCAGTACAAGTACGTTTGTGGAACTTTGTGCTGAACACCGTGCTCATCTCGCCGTCGTAGCTACGGGTGGGACTGGGGTAAATCCTTCCAATCATCCACGCTCACTGCGTATTGAACTGTCGTCTCAGGCTCAGTACTCATGACGGTCGGCCCTTGGAAGCCTATTGCACTCTCGGCCTACGTGTCCCGCATCACCGATGTCGACATTCGCGCGCGCGTCTCTGCCGATCTCTCCGCAACGCTCGACGTGCGCTTTGCCTTGTCGCGTGACGACCACAACATCGCATCCGTGAACCTACGCGCGCCTGACGGCGCGCTCGTCACGAGTCAGAGCAGCGTACGCGTTCACAAGTCCGAAGCACATGCGCACTTCAAGCTGACCAAGGGTACGTACGAGCTGTGGTATCCCGTCGGTTATGGGCGGCAGGCCATGTATACAGTCGAGGTCGAGGTGCGGGACCAGGTGAGGAGGCAGCGTACTCAAACTGGATGGCAGCTGATATGTCATGAGAACAGAACGGCGGCGTGCTCGACTACAAGTTCCAAAAGATCGGGTTCCGACGGGTGAGGGTCATCCAAGATGAGCTCCTGGACCAAGAGGGACGCACGTTCCTTTTCGAGATCAACAACATCAGGGTCTTCTGCGGAGGTTCGCATACATAGACTGTCAGAGTAATGAATCGGCACTAAAAGCATCTCTTTGACAGGTTCAAACTGGATCCCGGCGGATTCTTTCCTGACCACGTCCGTTCCGGCTCGCCTCACCTCGTTGTATGGTGTTAGTGCGCTCACAGCCGCTCTTGACACAGGATGACTCGCGAGCGCTACCAAGCGTGGCTGCAACTGCTCGTAGATGGGAATCAGAACATGGTCCGCGTGTGGGGAGGCGGCGTCTATGAGGCGGATGACTTCTACGACATCTGTGATGGTATTTAAGCGTCGTCCTTCTGTGCGCGATGTGCAGACTTGCTGATCATCTGTCTGATCCCATTACGTAGAATTGGGCATCCTGGTATGGCAGGATTTTATGTTCGGCTGTGGTCAAGTAGGCCGTATCCTCGAGATGATATTGCGCGAAGCGCCTCACTGATTGATTGGCGGCGATAGTACCCCGCGTACGAAACATTCACGAAGTCTGTCGAGCTCGAGGCAGAACAGAATGTCAAGCGGATGAGGCACCATCCATCCGTTGTCATCTTCGGTGAGCCTTCATGCCCTAACGTGCATTCACTTCCTGTCTTCTTGTTCTTTCGTTCTTTTCTTGCGCGCTTGTTGATCGCTTACTGCTCGCATCAATATAGCGGGGAACAATGAAGGTGCGTCAGCAGACCCGTTGAGACGTAAAATGCTGGTCATTGAGTGTGTCGATACCTCGCAGATTACCAGCTCGCGGAGGCAAACCACCTCGACCTGGATTACTCCGACGAGAAGTCGGACTTTCGCAAGACCAACTTCCCGGCGCGATACATCTACGAACGGCTGCTGCCCGCGGTGGTCGAGCGATTATGCGACGTGCATTATCATCGCAGCTCGCCATACAGCGGGTTTGGAAAACCGACAACGGATAGGAACTACGGTGACCTGCATCAATGTTAGTGTGCTGCATTTTATGTAGGGCCGCGAGTAACGGTCACTTGCTACGACTAGGGAACGTCTGGCATGGTTCGCAGGAGCCGTGGCATCATTGGGACATATTGTCAGGCCGGTTTGTGTCAGAATTCGGCATGTACGTACTTCGTGCTTCCCCTGCGTCAGTCGATGGCTCAAGACATGCAGGGAGGCCTACCCTAACATCCGCACCGTCGATTACTGGCTCGGCGGAAATGCGTCTGAGAGATATCCTCAGTCCAGGTACGCATCTCGTATCTGCTCATTGCTGGATGTACAATTCAATGCTTGACGCTCAGGACAATGAATAACCACAACAAAGCGGACGGATTTGAGAGGAGGCTGGAGGTGAGGCCTCTGCACTTTCGAGTCCCTCCAGGATCTCTGGATGATTTGATTTGATTCCAGCTTTACCTAGTGGAAAATTTCAAACACTCATTCGAAATTGAAAAGTAGGCGCCTTGATCATATTCAACGACTTCCGAGACGCCGTCTGCTAACCGACGCGCAGCTATGTGTACTACACCCAGATCATGCAAGCCGAGACCCTTGCTTCCGCGTACCGTCTCTGGAGGCGTAACTGGCGTGGGAAAGGAAGAGAATACACCGCCGGTGCGCTTGTGTGGCAGGTAATGCAGGGCTACGCGGTCAACCTTCGCTTGTGTCTGAATAATGGATCCGTAGATCAACGACTGCTGGCCCGTGACATCGTGGGCCATCGTGGACTACTTCCTGCGTCCGAAGCCTGCGTACTTTGCGATCAAGCGCGAGCTTCGTCCCTTTACAGTTGGCATGACCCGCAAGGAGAAGAAGACATTTGCAGACGACCTGACTGCCGCGTTTTTCACTATCGAAACCGTCCTTGAGATCTGGGGCACAAACAGTACGCTGGTTGAGAAGACGGCCACCCTTGAGGTCATCGCATTCGACCTGCACTCGGACTGGCGACAGAAGTTCATCCAGGCGGTAACGCTAGCTCCCAATTCAAGCACGGAACTGTATGTGGGGGAGCTTCCTGGACAGCCCACCAGGACCAAGTTGAGTGAGGTGCCCAAGACCATCGTCGTCTCCGCACGTCTTCTGGATGGCTCTGGCACCGTTCTTGCGCGATACTCCAATTGGTATGTCACACGATCTGCCCGTCCAGCGATTGCTCATTACTGCCGACGAACTTCGTTTGTTCCAGGCCCGAACCATACAAATTCATCAGTTTTCCCGAAATTAAAGACCTCGGTTTCGAGATAACTGTGCTTCCGGATGGCGAATCCGTAGAGTTGTCGACTAAGAAGCCGATTAAAGGCATCGTGCTCGACGTCGAAGGAGAAGATGCACGGTGGAGCGACCAGGCTATTGATCTTGTGCCAGATGACCCACAGGTGGTCAAGGTCGTGGGATTGAAGGGCAGAGAGGTCAAGGCGAGGTTCCTCGGAGATGGGGTAGCCTGACCGTCTGATGGATAATGAGGCGCACACTTATGAGCCCGATTGTATTAAGAAGGGCGCCTACAGGCGTACCGTATGATTTTTGAGACGCCGTGAACGATCTGACGGGATCTTTCAATTGAGGCACCTTTCGTCATACCAGAAGTGCACTTACTGCTGAACGTTTCCTCGTTGTTTCCAGCCCCACAAGCGTAAGAAGGGTGAGAGATCGAAAGCGGTCATGCGATTACGCCTCAGCGGAGGTCGGGTGCTATGTAGAGTCCCGAAGGACCGTATATGCGGGCATAACAGGCATACAAACATACATACTAGCGGTAGGGGATAAAGGAAAGGGGTGCATGGTTGAACCAGAAGTTCGGATCCAAAAGTCCAGTATACAAGAATTAACCCAAGGGAAATCGGGGCACGGTACGAATGTCTATCGCAGAGGGGAGGATCTGATTAGGAACGACAAGAATGATGCAGCAGAATGAGATGAACGGGAAGCGATGCAGCGGGATAGACAGGGTGGCGCAGGTGTGTGTATAGGTTCTATGAGGAGCCGATGCAAAATGCCGCGGAAACACGAAGGAATTCTAGAGCACATCACATAATTATGCATTTGCTGGTGGGTGGTTCGGCCTTGCCGTTTGGTGACTGCTTCTCAATCTCAGCTAGACAGAGCTCGAAGACCTTGGCTGTGCGACGTGGAAAAGACGGCGCTGCAGTTAGTACGTCTATGGAAAGGGGTAGGTCGATTACTACTGACCGACGTTGAAGTTGTTCTTTGCACTCGTCTCGATGAAGGCTGCCTCCTTTTTCTTGGCAAGAGCTTCTGCGTCGCTCACCGATACCTGTCTGGATTTTCTGTGAGAACAGGTCGTGTGGTCGACAGACATCGCGCGGAGAAGACACGAAAGCAGAGTTGTTCCAACACATACCTCTGCGGCAAGTCCGTCTTGGAGCCCACAATCACACAAGGCACGTTATTCACGCCACAAAACTCGGTGATCTTGTCGTATACAATCGGGATCATATCGAACGACTTGCGCGATGTGACGGAGTAGACCAGAACGAATCCATGAACCCCAATAGCATGCTTTGAATTAAGAATGGTGTATTCATCCTGAAGACATGCTCCGTGAGCGTGGCCACGTCAGGAAACGAGAAAAACGGACCTGGCCAGCGGTGTCGATGATGTCACAGTCGTACTCAACGCCCTTATAATTGATGTTCTTGTTGAACGTGCTCTCGATGGTAGGGTAATATGACTCGACGAAGTGGTTCTCGATGAACTGAATAACGAGCGAGGATTTTCCTGGACGATGACGCGTGTAAGCACGTTGCGGCGTGCCAGGGGTTGCGGCAAACGGCTCTCACCGACTGAACGAGAACCAAGAACAGCGATCTTCCTCTTCCTGAGGAGTTCACCGGGCATGACGAGAAACCGAGAGGCAGGACGGAAGAAGTGGAGATTAAAGACAGCAATACGGAGATGGTAGCGAAAACGTGGAGGAGAGTTATGGGAGTGTGGCTGCAAGTCGCGCGTTCACGCGTAGTGAGTGCGACCAGACACGAGCCACACACGCAGGTGATCCGCACCGTTTCTCCGCTGTTGTCTTGTGTCTGCTACGATGGTCGCCAGGATGTCTGCAGGTGTGCGCTGGAGGAGAGTGCTTTTATGCCGAGTCCGAGGCCGCGGGGAAGTCTGGGCACTGCGGGGACGGTCCGTGTCTGAGGCGTTTAGCCTTTTAAGCTGCGTGTGTTGTTACGGTCTGAACCGGATCCGAGCCCCACTAGCGAACCAATCTTTGCAGAGACTAATGAGCCATCGGGCGTGCCTGCGCTCGAGGCCAAACCAAACCCACATTAAACGCCCCGCGTACCTCTGCATTCTTCCCTGCCGTGTTTTACGTCCTCTACATCCTCATGCACCTCACCTGAGCTCCATTATGGTCCGCTGACGACCGCTCATCATTCTGTCGCATGTCACACACTCCTCCTGACACGCTCGCCAACACCAGAATACATGTTCCGCGGCTTTCAGGCGTCGTAGCCGGCCCTCCAAGTTCCTTCTGCAGCACCCCAAGCGATGCAGTCTGGAGCGCCTCCATCAGGTCCCCAGCCATCGTGTTCTTCGGATGCTGGTCCGCGCTGGAGGGTCGCCCTTCGCCCGTAATTCACAGCCCTCAATTGGATCCGGCGCATTCTCATGCTTCGGACGCTATGACAAGTAATTCGTCGTAAGATCTCGCGCTGTCGCAGCGGCGAAATTCTACAGACCACCTTGTTTCCTTTGGTCGAATTATGTGTTATTATAGGCTAGCAGCGAATACCCTTCTGTCTCATCATGCAATCAAATTTGTACCGTAATTACGCGGCAGCAGATCGATAGCAGCCACCGGCGTAAGAACGCTGCGATACAATCAAATCGCCGTGATGAAATACGATAAGACCCATCCCATTCAGCGATGGCGGAGACCAAATCGCCATTGGTTGAGTGAGCTCGGGTAAGCCTCATCCCTCACTTAGTCTGTTCGGTTCGCCGTGCGCAACTCGTGTTTCTTTGATGAATATTGAATCGTGCAGCTGGGGCAGAAGGATACCACAACGATCCGCGGGCGGAGCGCACAGCGACAGCGTTAAGTCTAGCACAACCGCAGTACCAACCACATGGACACATTTGTGGTCCGAGGAAAGATCTAGGGAAGGGAGACCTCTCTAATGATACGTGGAACACCGGCTCTAGGCCACCAATGGGCGGAGAAGCGTAATGTATCCGACGCTGGGGAGAGTTCGTAGGGACGTTGTTTGCTGAGCTTATCGTGTTGATATGCGAGCATGTGTACCCACCGCGCCTACTTGCGAGTTCGTCGCCAAGAGAGCCTTTCTGGGTCCTTGTACAGATCTGCTCTGCGCCTTCTAGGCGATGATGCGATTGAATCGCTAGTTGCATTTAAACATGAGGGGAACAAATCTATGACCCTTCCGGAGCTGTCTGAGAATACCCGGTATACAGTGGTAGCATATGGACGCAAGTCACTCGTGTAGAAAAAACCTCTGTATGCAATACATCAGACCTGACGTGGGGAACAAGCCGTCCTGTTGAAGGCATTGCAAACACCAAATCCGTCAGGTTTGTCAGTACAACGTAGAATGTCGACACTCACGAACAGAACGTCCTCGTCGGCAACAACTTGTGCCAACCAGCCACCTATTACAAGATCTGTCAGCATTCTCAGGCCACCACTATCTGTTATATCTCAGTCTCAGACACACAGGCCGCCGGAGCCTACCAGTGATTGGGTTTTACGAGAGGTTCTTATCGCCAGCCGCTGGATGTGATGTCAAGATCGCTCCGAGGGCGGCGAGCAGCAGTTACCTGACAAATGCCGGCAACGTGCGATAATTTCGGTGAACGTGATAAGTCTGCGCAACGTCATTAGGCATAGGATAGTCCGGACGCATGGGAAATAGACAAACTTACTATGTCGGTCAGCTTATTCGCTTCCGTGGCTTCCACAAATGACGTTACCGCGATTGTCAAGTCCGGATAGCCAGTGACAAGGCGATGCATCGTGTACTCCAGGTACGGCCTTGCTTTCTCCCCAGATGCAGCGGCACCAAGGATGCTAACGCAACGTGGCAAGACCGACAGCAGAAAATTTACTAACGCCTCGTGTTTGACCGTGGCTCGTGTCTCTGAGCTTCCAGAGACAGAGCATAAAAGAGAAGAGTAAAAAGAAGAAGAGTATTTTGGCCTTGTCCTCTCCTCAAATGTCCTGGCAACTAATCAAGAACTCACTTGCAGTCGCACGTTTACCCACAATGTCCTCGCGCACGTTGTGGCAGCTGAAAAGAGTTGATCTTCTGCAACGTCGCCTCCTCACCTATGACGGGACTGTAGTCAGGCTCACGTTGCGACTGTATTTGGTTCCCAGCCGCTCTCAATGCCTTCCTACTCTTTACGTTTTACGCAAGATGATATCGGCTGTTATCCAACTAGCCTCTCCAGGACATCTACCGGAACAGCTATATATCAGCCGTGCGCCACGATCATACCGCAGCAAACTTAACGGTTAACTGACTTTATTCTGTATAGTACATCGTGTCAGCATGCACACGAGTACGAATATCTGTGCGCGATCCGGTTCGCGACATATGTATCGGCGTGAATGCGGTCCAAGACTGAGGTGGGACGAGGCACAAGGAATGGGCCACAAACGGTCCACGCGTCCGTGACGCGACCACGTGATGCCATGTGTGGCGCATATTAAACGCGTGACCGTTCGTTTTCAAACACGATTGCTTGCCAGCCACCATCCTCTCATCGTCAATACTGCTGTTCTCTAAAGTCTGAGACTCCTACGTTCCATCGCAAAGAGCTGGCTTCTCATCATACCAACATGTCTGCACATACGACCCCGAACTCATCACCGGCCCACGTTCAGCCACTGCACAATCCGTCGCAAGCAGCACACGTCGCCGTGCCACAAGCTCCGCTTGGCAATGCCACAAACGGTCTCTCTAATCAGGCTCCTGGAATGGGAGCTAAGGCTCTCCTCGCAAAGAAGTTCGCCAGCCAGTATGTCTGCAGTGGTTGGTAGAGTTTCATCGAACTGATGATGTTCGAATAGAAACCCGAAGTTTGTTTCGCCGACGGACAAGTTGATGACTCCTGTCAGCCAGAAACTGAATGCAGCGAAGAAGAAACACTTTGCACGGTACGTTTCGCCCATCATGGCAATATCCCGAAATTAATCGCATTTTAGGGCCGCCAAGCCGATGCAACCATTATTCGTGGAGAAGGAAGTCAGTTCCGGACCGGACCGTCCGGCAGAAGAACGCGAAGATGACTTGACGGAGGAGAAGAAAGCCAATGATGACGATGAAAACCCGTTCTAGACTCATTAGCCGAGAGATGGACTTCTTGTTCCCATACACATGTACGATACACTCGCTCATTTGTTTTTTATGTGGTCGGTTCTGCTGTCCCCTTTCCCTTGACAGCCCGCAAATATGTAATTGTAGTAGTAGTCACAGCTGGCACTGCATCAATATCTGAATGGTTCTCGTTCTCGCCTCAACTCGATTCCTCGAGGGACAGTGTTCTCCCATGCTATCTGCCACTGCAATCAAAGCATTGCTTCGGCTTCGAAGGTTGCCTCGACTCGAGATCTATCAGATGTCTTCACATTGCCTTCCCACAGCGAGCATCTAGACGTGGCTTATTAGTTCCCCGACGTTTCGATCTACGCATGTTATTCAAAAAGGAGTGCGTCGATGATCTATCGAAATCGGCTGTTGTTTGTCTCACTAATTCCTTTGCAGTATCGGTCTTCGTGCGGCAGTGCTGCTCACGGTTCTGATAACAATGTCTCGGCGGATTGCCTTCGACATTCACTAGGCTGTATACACGATGAAGTTGCTGCGATGACACGATCATCGAGCGAAAGTGCCCACACATTTGAGTCGAATGCGTCCCCCGTCCCCGTACCCAGTGCCCTCCTTCAAACTTCGTCCACGATCCACGGAGTCGTAGAATCCCGCGTCGTATCGCCGGGCGGAAATTCCAAGCATTGCAGGATGATGGAACCATGCCATAGCCATTATGACACCGGCTACTTTCAAGTTAGCGACGCAATGCGACCGCCAACGCCCCCAGCATTGAGCAAAACTGGGGTGCAAGTATTGCATCGATGCACCGCCTAGCCTGCACGTTGTTGCGCCATGCATTTCAAGAAGTTCGCTCGTCGGCGCGGCAGCATTCGTGGACGCCCACCCTCCTTCCGACGAAGCAATTGATAGGCCATGTCCAGGTCTCGCCGTATTGAATGCCGTAGGTATGGTGAAATTCGAATCGCCTCGGACCGGAGAAGAATTGTCAATTTTGCACGACGGTCCGTCGGTGGCTGTCTGCTGGATTTTCTCAATCAGCTTCGCTCTGTGTGACTGCGGCATTCCTGTTCAGATGCCGACGCAACGGTTGGGGATGGACTTATTGCCTGGACTGAGGCTGGCGCCTTATTGTCCAGCCTACTACTATTCGCGCAATGAGGACCTTCAATACCCGCTGCTTAGAAGCCACCTCATGAATTTAATCTCGCATTAATTTTCTGCATTAGAGTCTTTAGCATTAAGCTACTTCATTGTGGCCCTGGGCCAACTTGTAGCGCATTTGCGCCAGTAAGTATATATTCCGATTCCATTATAACGAACGAACAGCAGTAGGCGCGAGATGTGAGATTGAGGACTAAACGATGAGATGGGTCCAGGGACAGCATAACAATGTCCATGTCCCGATATGCAGCAGTAGAATAGGATGAGAAAGACAACCACGATGTCCATAACCCAACAGCCCACGAACAGACAGAACATCCTAATTCCTCCTGCAGCATCGGAACAGGTTACGCCTGAAGAAGTAGTACAGGCACTGGAACAGCACGTCAGCAATGACCTTTCAGAGAGCTGAACCTTACTTACCCCGATAAATCGTACTAATGAAATTCCGAACGTTGAGTACAGAATGACTGCGAAGTAGATGTTTTGTTTCTTCCGCAATGCCGCGTCGTCGTAGGTTTCGTTGCCACTTTGCAATCCGTTGAGGTTCGAGACTGCGACGGACAACGCAGCATTTGAGATCATCCAAAAAGCGACAAAACGTGTTCTGAACGTCCTGTTCTCGTCATCCATGGTGGGCTTATCATCCTCTTCCACCACCTGGAGCTTGGCGACCGCGCGCTTGACGGTCTCCTGAAAGTGCGCATCGAGATCTTCCTTGCTTCGGGCGATATCTTCGACGACTGCTGTCTCGGCATCCTTGCCTTTCTTGGATGAGACCGATGGCAGAACCTCCGCCTTATCGCTACCCTTTGTACCCCACGACACCTGCAAGAAAAGGTCGATAAAGTATCCATTTAGATGGACCACACAAGAACGCACGTCGTGCAAATTACAGAAGGCATAGACGTTCAAGACATTGATGAAGCTAGGGGCCAAGCAGAGGTATTGGAAGAAGCTGGTGAACATATGCCAGGGATCCCTCTACAGAGCAGTGAGATTCTGGACCCGATGTTAACACAAACAGAGCTTACGTAGAGGAACGATGCGATGAGGTAGATACCTGCATACCAGTTTACTCGTCTGATATGCGTCCAATTGACCATTACCACTCACCGTATGTTGAAACCATGGCGGCGATCAGAGCACCGACCGGAGGCTCAAAGAATGTTAACACAATTTGCCCGGCCGTCTTGCTCTTCAGCATGCTCGGCACAGCCTGTACAATGATGTACTGTGAGCAATATTTTGCTATGTGTGAAAGAATGCGACCAACAATGAAAGCCTTGATAGTCAGTGCGAATGAACAGACGAGCAAGTACACCGCAAGAACGGCGTAAACCCTGAGCGTGATATTGTTAGCAAGAGTCCATACCAGCGCAGCGTGTTGATGAACCATAGTGTGACCGTGTACGCAAACCGCTCTCCTTTTGGCCGATTACCCAGCGCAAGGACAAACTGGTATCTTGTGAGCATGCCAGCACAACCAAAGCGGGGATACTCACCTGCAAAGTCAAGAAAATCAGGTAGATCCACTTGAGAACTTCGTTGATCCAGTGCGTCTGTCCAACAGTCAGCGGGAGCCAAGTATGTAAGCGGTCCGTTCTTACGATCTCGGCCGTGCCGAAGAAAACCAAATTATCCGAAGGGAGTAGATCAATGATGATACTGAACGTCAGCCACATGTTGGCAAGCGCGAACCACGAGAAGATCAAGTTGAAGACGTTGAACTACATCAAGGTCAGCGTCCACACACCACACACCAGGATCACAAACAACGCACCAGTCCTTGGATGTGCAACCAGAACATCCGAATGATGCCGTGACCCGACCGGTACAGCTTGAAGAAGTTGACAAGGCCGTATACCGACGCCGCAAAAGAACCGTTCAACCAACGCCGGCGCTGACCAATCAATTCTGGAGCACTTTCCGGCACATCCGTCTCTGCCTTACTCGGCTTGACGTACGACAACGTCCACCGCTCGCCAGCCTTTGCAACCAGCTCAAAACAAAGGATACGATCCTCGGCCAAGAACATGTTCTTCGTAAAGATGTTCATACCGTAGATACCCTTTGGTCCCAAGCGATCTGCCAACGAATGGTCACCATGGAAGTATTGCTCAAGAGGCCGTCCGAGAATCGCGCGGAACCGGTACGCGGAGAAGGCACCAGGAAGCACAGAGACGTAACCAAAACTACTCTCCGTTGGCTTGTCTGCAGGGTGTTCGTTAGCACGCACGACAGACCAGTCAAGCACCAAACCGGCTTACCCAAGATGTTCGACATCTTGTACTCGAAGTTTTGCGCGGCAACCAGGGGGTTCATGAGCTTCCGTCCACCCTCCAACATGGCGTGGATTTCACCACAGCAACCTCCCAAATGTGGGTCATTGTAGAATGCCTCCCAAAGGTAGTAAATTGATTTGTGGCCCGGCTTCGTACCAGCATCAATGAGGACACAGATCTCGGGCTAGCATGGAAACTTCAGTATGCCTGAGCTTGGTGGAAATCTTCATGCGTACCTCCAACATCTTGCCAATAGCGTTGAAGAGCCAACGGTGGGAGTTAATCTTCTTCTGATTCTTGGCCTTGATTACGAGAATCATTGAGACCGGCACCAAATTGCTGTGGTCGTCGCCATGCGGGAGGATGAGCTGTGGTGTGGGATCCACAGAGAGCTGCGTCGTGTACTGAATAGCGAACGTGTGAGAAAATGGTCATGCAGTAGAAAGGAAGTAAGACACGTGCCTCGAAGATGTGAGCGACGGTATCCTTGCCATCAACTTGCTTCTTCATAACACCATCTTGGTAGACACCAACGGTAGCGAGGATATCCAAAACTGTCTTGTCCATAGGCTCCAGGCCATCGATAATGAGCGCAACGGTAATCTTCTGCCACCCAGGAACACCTTCTTCCGCACTACGACGCCAGTACTTGGATTGCTTGGTCTTGCATATATCACGTATATTCAACATGACACCATGCAGTGTACGCGCGTACAAGGTCTTGTCCTCGTTGTACGACGTGACTGCGATGAGCAGCTCCGTCTGACGGTTGTACATCTTGGTACGCAACGAGTAACCATTGGCTTCCGAGAAATCGTCCGGATCACATGTTGCCGCAGTGTACCGCATGTGGCTGCGGGAAGAATACGGGCTCCAATCAATAACTCATGCCATCGATGGAGATTTCCGGCTCACGAGAATTCCGTCGATTTTGTGCTGAGCCACTTGGGCTCGATTGCGCTGTACACTGGCGTCGGGACCGCATACTCCGTGATGAAGTTACCCTTCGTGAGATTGACTTTACGGGTGACACCACGCTTGATGGTCTGTCGCCGCCGCCACGCAGAATCGACACCAGAGGATGCTGTTGAGACAACAGACACGGGTCGATCGTACGGATCGCCATAGGCGTTCGGGTCAATAGGCCTGAGCGAAGGTAGAAGAACGGTCAACATCACACAGGAAGCGCCCATTTTGGGAAAGCGCCGCACGGCAGCGCGACTGCTCACCCTGGAGGGTACAGGCCACCTTGAGCTGCTGTAAGAGGAAGCTTCTCAACCTCTTCGTCGTCGTAGTTGCCTCCCATACCGCCGAATTCTTGTGGAAGAGATATTGTGCTCTCGTATGCGGACAAGGGAGGCTCTTGGAAGGCCACCTGGCGAGGGCGGTCTGCGAAGGGGTCCGAGCCATTGTCGCTGACGGAACTTTGGGAAGCGAAGGAAGGGAGCGGCGGTCGATGATCTTCGGCCATTATGACTGAAAACAATTAAAGAATGGCCTAGGATGTCGATGTCGTGTCGGGCGTTGACCAGACGTTGGGTAGGTCGTCGTGGAATAAAGAGAGCTGGCGCAGCCCCGTTGGCAACTTGAGGCCTGTGTGCCGCGTACCCCCGGATACCGCTTCGTCGCTCTTTCGTCTCGTCAGACAATCGACGAATGCTCCCGTCCGGACAGAGGCAGTTCCGTTCCTCCAATGCAGCCTCCGGGCGCCGGATTTTGCCGCAAGAGGCAGGCCGACGGCGACGCCGAGCGGAGGTTGCCTTGGAAAATGCCGGCCGGTTGCTTTCATAGCTCACGCCCCAAATTCCAATGCCGGCGGGTGGCAGTATTGTCTCGTGATCGCAGTCTGGAGAAGGACGGGCTGTGGATTATTAGTCTCCGCAGACCGCACAGCGTTGCCTCGCATCAATCGCTCGGTTGTCCGTGCTATGTAGATATCTTTCGAGCTGCAACCACAACGCACTCCGGGATGTGTCTGCACACCACGATCGCTTCAGTCGCTTCAATAAGGCTGAAGTTTCTTCCATCGATCAAAGCATCGCCTCCCTTCCTCGACGCGACATTCCTCCTCTCACAGCATGTCAAAGCCACCAACTTTCGTGCTCTCCGGGGTCGCACGTCCTTTCTAAGCCTTTCTTTGTTCTTACATGCCTGAATCAAGCCGCTATCCAAAAATAGCCGACAGTCAATAAACGCTCGCCGTCTTATCTGTCAAGTCCGGTCTGGGAGTCACAGTCTCAGTGCACCAAGATTCCTTGTCTCACACAGCGCCAGATACAGCCTATCACAGCATCTCTACATTGTTCCAACGTCTGCGCCCATCATTGCTGTGTTTTCGTTCTCATGATCAAGGTTTCCGGGGTACATTCTGTCAGTTGCAATGATCTGAACAGCCTCAGCGTATCGTAGACTGCGCTTCGACGGCTTTCTCCCGCCTTTAGGGAAGTCAAGACTAGATATGGCTCAGTTCTCGTCAGTGGGCTGCGCTTTGGAAGACTGAACCGCTTGTGAGAGCTCCAAGTTCAAGCTTTCCAATAGGTCTCAGAATACTCCGCGTTCGACTGCGCTCAGGAAGCAATCACCGTGCATCAACATCTGCCAGCTGCCCTCCTTTTGAGTCAGGTACCAACGTGCACGTTGCTTCCCCAAGCGACGGAACTCCGACAACGTGTCAGCTCTATAATTTGCTCGGGCGACTTTGTCATTAATCTGACCGCTCATTTCCGAGTCCCATCTGTGGCTATATGTACTATCCGAGTTGCTCTTCGAATTCGTTGGCTATGCTCCATGGACGCCTGTGCATCTTAGATCATATGCTGCAGCCTGCGACGGAACAGTGTACATTCGATCGAACCTTGCTGACGCCAGTGATCTTACGTCGCTCATGAGCGCATGAGCAATCATGAGAAATCACCTTGGCTTTCCACGGAAGCGATCTCGAGTGGTGACCCCTTCGTTTGCGCTGAACGATCATGTCTGCCCCCGTGGTACTGTATCAGTGAGTGCTCAGTCTATCCTATACGCCCGCGGACACCAATTCATGGGAATACACATAGTTTCTTAGCCTCTCCATTCGCCAACAAGATAAGGAACGTGTTGGCGTTGAAGGGAATTCCTCATCAGAGAGTAGAGGTAGTGATTCCGACTACGTTTTAATTCACAGGACACTCTAATGCGGGCTTCCTTCAGACCAACAGCGTTCCGCCTCGTCCGGAGCTCTCGGAATTGCTGGGAGTCACATACCGCCGTACGCCCACCCTTGCGATTGGGAACGATGTGTATTGTGATTCAAGCATGATCGTCACGGCTTTGGAGCGCCGCTTTCCCTCGTCTGTGACGCTCTTCCCGCCTAGGAAGGGAACAAAAAGCGTCGACAAGGCATCGATCATAGCGGTGGCGACGTTCTGGTTCGAAGGCGTGATATTTCCGGCCGTATCCGACCATCTCCCTTATGAAACGATGCCCGTAGAGTATCTGCAGGACAGAAGCGTTGTGAGCAGGTCTTTTCGCGTGGGTGTATGCTGCAGGATTCATGAGACGTACGAAGCACCGCGGCGCGCCGATCGATATCCCGGCTATTCAGGCTCGACGTGACGATACGAAGAGCACGTTGTCTTCGCACTTGGTGAGAATCTCCCTCCGGCAATGCTGAGTTCACGCAAGCTGAAGCGCGTCGGTCCCAGTATCTGCTCGAGCAACAGCTGACGGATGAGCGCGAATGGGTCATGGACACGGAAAGCCCTAGCCTGGCTGATGTATCGGTCCACTTCTTGATCATATGGATGCAGAATATGAAAACGCTCGACGACTTATTTGACAAGAATACTCTTCCGAATACGTTGGCGGTCTGTACCAACTTTGTTCGTTGCCTAAGCAGGATACTCATCGATCTCGCCGACAGTGGTTCTCTCGTATGAACGCTCATGTAGAGAGTGCCAAGAAGGCGAACGCGAACCAGTTCACGACGATCACGGGTGAGGCGGCCGCTACGCTGATTGGCGGGGCGCAAGCAGAGGATCTCAGCGTGATAGGATTTGACGAGACGGAGGCGGCACGCCTGAAGGTCAAGCTCGGCGACATCGTGTCAGTCACTCCTCGGGACAACGGTGCGTGATTACTGCAGTCGTTCGTATTACCACCGTGACTCACGGAGGATCAAAGGCAAAGTGCCGACGGTGGGGAAACTGCTGGCTCTGAACCGTGAAGAGGTCGTGATTGAGACGAAGGGTTCTACAGCGATTGTGAGGTGTCACTTCCCGAGGCTGGGCTTCTCCGTGAAGGAAGGTCGTGCGTAGTTTGCAATGCAGATGTGAAGTGGGGGGATATTACTTCAATGTGAATTGCAAAGAACGCTTTGACGAATCAGCTTGAGGACAAAGTTTCTCGTCACTGAGAGGCGACGACAGCATGGCTATCCTTGCACTTTCAAGTCGTTCACTGAACGGATGCCTGCGAGATGACCTACAGGTCGGGCTGAGACAAGGCTTGACGAAAAAAAGCGCAATATACGTGCCAGACCTGATGCAGATGGTGTGACGTGTTCCCTGCACGTGGGCCGCGTTACACCGTGGTGTAACGCTGCAGCTTCCCCAGCTTCCCCTCCTCCATGTCGCCTTGGTCGAGTATATTAGCACTGCAGTGATCTGTGATACCCTCCAGACAAGACTGTCATGCCCGCTCCTGCTGCACCCGCCCGTCCGGCGGCAGGCAATGCTCCTCCCGCCAGGAACCAAGAGGAATCGACACTCAATAGAATATGGGCTATTGCACAGGTACCGTCGTCCGCAGTTCAGTCATTGAGGCAATGGGCTCACTCAATGCATCTCCAAGCAATTTATCGTAATGTATTTGATAATGCAACTTGGTACGTCGCCGCTCAGCTCCCGCAATGGTTTGTGCTCACTCTTCCAAAGCGACCAAGTTCTTCGCGGCCAAGGAGCAACCTGCTGCGCCGCCTGTACCCTCGGCGATGGTAACAGACGGCGTATCGCAAGGACAGTCACCCAGCCAGATTCCGCTGCTCCCTACAAGTGCACAGCCTGCATGGCCGCTTGGAATACCTCTCGCGATGTACGTATACCTATCGACTTCGCCTGAGGGCGAGGTCTTCTCCAATCAGTGGACCTCCGAGTGGCAAGAGAGCCACGACTCGGGGCTGCCGCACTTTGTCTGGGAGAATATCACGTATGGAGATTGGAAGGAAACGCGCGCGGTGGATTTTATGGTGGATTTGCCTGAGGTGAGAGCGATCTGTCAATTCGGATTGGACGAGGCGTAACGCTGATCGCGGTGCAGAGCGTGCAACACAACGCCTCGTTGTGGGCAGATATATTCCTTGTGAAGGACGGTGCGAGTCCGGACCCCTCAAAGCCGAACTATGACATCAGGGCGATTCACCACAGTCGCAAATGTGCGTCCTCATTTCATGTCTTTCGTGGTTTTTTTAACGGTGATATGCAGTGTTGACGCGATACCTGCCCAAGCTCAAAGTGCGTAAGGAGAAGAACCTTCTAACGGCACAACAAGAAGAGGCAGAGGAGCTCGAAGAGCCGCAGGTAAGTATGCCCAATTGACAACCATTGGAGGATGTGCTTATGTACGTTCTAGGCAGATACCATTGTCTCTCACTGGCATCCGGTACGTCAGCGAACGCCAGAATATGCTCGTCCATATGTTGAGCATCATTTTGTAGGATCTCGCGTTAGCTCTTGTCTCCGACGCATCAGTCTTGCCGTATTCTAAGCTGGCCCCTCCCGTCGCTCAACGTATGTCAGGTTTTAAACTGGCGAGATTTTGGCAGCTGATGAACGTACCAGATGTCTACCTCTACCCCGAGAGAGATCAGACTGGCGCAGTGGGGTTCTACAAGCCTATCGTCTATCCAAACGACTTCTGGTTGTTACGCTCGCAGTTTATAGAGATCAACACTACTACACCAAGACTGCCACTTCATGTGACGTTCCAGCCCATCACCTTCTGGAAGTTCCAGATTTTCTCTTCTATGACTCAAGGTTTTGACGAGGCGGCGAAACAACAAGGCAGCTCGGGAGCAGAGTTCGACGAAATCAAGAGGATGCTTGTGGAGACTAATCCTTGGTTCTTAGGCCTGACAGCCTTGGTCAGTGTGTTGCACATGGTGTGAGTGTGAGAGGACGTATTGGAGGTAAGATTACTTATGTTCGTGCAGGTTCGAAATGTTAGCGTTCACCTCCGATGTATCGCATTGGCGACACAAGAAAGAGTTAGTCGGCGTGTCAGTCAGGTGCGTGCCTTCTCGTGATGCTCAGAAGATGGCGTCCTGTAACTCTCCTCTGTAGAACCGTATGTGCTATGCTCGTCGTATGAGCTTGCGCAAGAGTAACCATAACTAACAATAGATCGTGACCAACGTCGTCGTCCAAATCATCATATTGCTCTACCTGATTGACAACAACGAACAAACGAGCTGGATGATCCTCGCGGGTAACGGTGTAGGAGTGCTCATTGAGGCCTGGAAGGTATTCTCTACATTTCTCTGTCTTCAAGCTGTCTGCCGTTCTGACCATAATGCAGATCACAAAAGCCGTGGATATCAGCATAATACCTGCACCTCCGGGCTCTCGTTTTCCTTACAAGGTTGATATTAAAGGTAAGATGAACATGACGTAGACGATGAGCTTATTCTTGACGGTGTTTGATAGATAAGCACACCTTGACGGAAGACGAGAAGAAGACACAAGAGTAAGCACACTCATATCTGATGAATTACGGCGGCCTAATCCGATGCCTAGATATGACAAACTTGCGTTCCGATATGTCTCCTGGTTCACCATCCCATGCCTTGCCGCATACACGGTGTACTCGCTGTTATATGGAACACATCGAGGATGGTACAGCTTTGTGATCTCGACGCTCACGTCATTCGTGTACATGTTTGGCTTCGTAAGCGCTGTTCTTGCCATGAGGCCGAGGCTAGGTTGACAGCATGCATTATTGCAGGCCCAGCTGATCCCTCAGCTGATCATAAACTACAAGCTCAAGGTTCGTTTTGCCTCATTGGATGTTCGCATCTTGACTTATGACGTACTATTGCGTAGAGCGTTGCTCACATGCCCATGAAGGCGATGATATACAAGTCGTTATCGACGGTTGTGGATGATCTATTCGCGTAAGGGCGTCCGGAATGTGCATGACCGCAGCTTATTTATTTTTGGGCAGGTTCTGTATCAAGATGCCCATGTTGCATCGGCTGGCGTGTTTCCGGGATGACGTCGTCTTCGTCGTATTTCTGTATCAGGTGTGTACCCCACGTTCCCCATACTGGAGAAGTGGCCTGACCGAAGCTTGCAGCGCTGGATATATCGGATTGATCCTAAGCGCATGAACGAATACGGACAGGTGATGGCATCAGAAGTGGACGCGGTGCACGGTAAAGAAGAGAAAGAGAACACGGAGACGAAGAAGAACAAATGAGGAGAGGAAGCTACAAGTAGAGTAGACTGGCACATTGTATGCATCTCGGCCGGAACACGGTGGTTATCGACAAGTGACGGAAACATGTGGGAAGCATGCCGGATTACTGTAATAGTTTCGCTGTGAGATGCCGTCTGTCATGGGGGCGTGGAAGTGTTACGTAGAGTTGACGAATGCACCGAGGTGAGCGCAGCGCCGAGCTGGTGGACGCAGCCGTGGTAAAAACATTGTCTCGTCGTTTCATCCAAATTGGCGCCTCCGCGTCCGGAGTCAGCGTCCGCCTGAACGCAGCGGGTGGTGTCTCACCTTTTGCAGAGCACCGCTACCTGCCCCCCTTTTCCGTCTCGCGCGTTCAGTGCTATGGCCACTAATGGCCCGCAGGCGAGTTATGCGTGCAACTGCCTGAACGTCCGCATACACCCTCAACCGCCGCAAGGAGCTCCGCCGCCCTCGGAGGACGATTACGAGCCTGTCTTTGCAGGCGATACTGGAGTGTCGGTGGTACGCCATCTGTGGAATTTTGGAAAACGTCTTACAAAACATGAATACTAGGTACATGTCAAGCTGACACTCCGGTCCCGTACTCGACCGGTGCCCGAGCAGCATGGAGAATTGGCCACCCGTTATGTTTCGTTGACATGCATGCTCTGTCAATGCTTGGTGTACCGCGTGCGACAAGTCGTGCATCTGGAAACCGATGGTGGCGAAGGACCTGTGCTGCCAGTTGACGATTGGGTGGAGCAAGACATTTTGAAGAGCGCCACAGGGTGGATTGAGGTTTCAAAGGGCTGCATGGTGCGTCAATTCGTCTGGCTGTGAATTCGGATCAGTAGCGGTTGCTGGTTTCCGGTGTTGCTAGTGCTTGTTACTCTCGGGCCCACCTCGAGAGACCGTTCCTGCCGCGGAATGCTACTTCTGCTGTGTATCCTCGATGTCGCAATCTCTCTTGGCTCATTGACCTTGTAATTGCAGACCGGAGAAGCAATTTCTAAAGCAGAGGCTTCTCCAGCATATTCGAAGCTCTTTGGCGTCATCCTGCCTGCTGGTCTGCCTACCATTACATTCAGTGCGCCATCATCATCACCCACGACCTCAACGCCGGCCGTTACCAAGTATCTGCCTCCGGTACCCCCTCTGTTCTCGCCTCCTCCATTTACTCCAAGCCATCCTGTCTTTGCATATCTTGTCTCTATCGCCAATGCCGAGATGGACCATGTCCGAGCCTCGGCGGAAGAACACATCGCCAAAGTCGTCGAAGAGAAGACAGCCGAAATCAAAGAGGTTGAAGGAGGGCTCAGGCAGAGGGTCGAACTTCTTTGGAGCAAGTTCAAAGAAAACTTGGACAAGATTGATCAAGAGCACTTCGCACATCGCCGCCCACCGTATACGTCCAGGCGCGGATCCAGCGAAGCTCACTGGGGCGGCACGGCACATGAGGCGTATTCATCTGTGAGAATTAATGAATTCATTCCCAACCACAATATTCCTCCGAGGACGTCACCTGCTGCTTCTCCCCGTCATCTGACGTCTGCTCTTTCTGCCTCGTTGGCCACATCTTCCTTCCATCATCCCCGACGGGAACACGATAACGCAGCCCCACGTGCTGAGTCTGCTCAAGGCCCATCATCTCCAAGCTCTCTTCCGTCACCATCGCGCGCTCCACAGCTGAAGTCGCCTTCTTCGGCATCGTCTCACACGCTGGTTATGGCTCCGAATGATGAGGCAAGCACCATTCGAGAAGCATATAGGCGTAACATGGATCAGTCGAAGGATATCGCGACCAGCTTCAGATATGTGCACGATCTGGAAGAGCAGATGCAGGCGCGGTACGGACAAGCTACTTCATCCGAGTCTCTAGCGGAGGCTTCATCTAGTGCTATGCATGGAATACTTTCGACCAGTGCTGAGGCCCCGCGTGGGCGATCTCCTCGTGCAGGGAAGAGCTCCATCAGGAAAGGGAAGGAGAAGGAGAATGCCGAGCCACATTCTCCGCACAAGGACGAAGGACCTGCAGAACAGGCAAACACCGGTGCGGAAGTGAAAGATGGTGGTGCTAAAAAAAGGAAAGTTACATTTGACGTCAAGCCTGAAGTTGCGATCATCGGTGCCGACGCCATGGAGGCCGAAAGCACTAGACCGCAGGATGAAGGTATGTTCCCTTTTATTATATATGTAAGAAATTTGTCAACAATGTGTTCGTCAGAAATAATTTTCGAGATGGAAGGCGAAGAGGGCACTGAGCCCCCAAGCACAGATGTGGCTCAAAGTTCTGCTCCGTCGACGAATGGGCACTCTGCAGCTCGAACGGCAGAAGCTGCACGCACTCGACATCCAAGAAATCGTTTGCAGGACAATTATGGCCTTCCCTCGTCGTTATCGGCCCTCCGTCCTTCCTCGTTACCCAACGTATCCAACATACGCGCCCCAGCGCGCCGGGTCGATGATCAGCGACAGGATCGCCCGCGATCCGAGATCGTGCGAGAGGCCGTCATGTCTGCGGGAGCAGCAAGCAAGCGAGATGAGGCCGACGAACACATTCATGAGGATGACGCGGAGGAAGTTACTGATCCTCGAGAGGCGGAGATTTTGAGATTAGTGGCGGCGAGTACTCCGAGCCATCGGAGTGCTTGGAAGAGAGATAGTAAGGCTTGGCAGTTATTCGTGAACAGGCAGGATAGGAAGAGCAAGGAGCATGCGCCTGCCGCGATCGAGGAGGAAGGCGATGAATCTGCCGCGGAGTATGATGGTCCACGTCTTGGCCAAGGTGTTGATATGGACGTTGATGATGTAACGGAAGGTGGAGAACGAGGTCCGTATACATCATCACGTTTAGGATTTGCTGGTACTAAACTGTTTATGCAGAGGATGGCCTACGTGCGAACCATCATTACCCAGTAGCTTCCTCGCTACCGATACCTATCTCGCTTAATGGTCTGCACTTTGGCGCTGCTTCTTACGAGCCAAAGACGTCTCTCACTGAGCAACCTGGAACAATGGTTCCTGCGCTCCGGACGATGACGTCTTCGTCTGCAGCCGTGCGGCGACAAATTTACTTGGAGCGCGATCGCCAACGTTCTATTGATCCTGGCGCGCTCGATTTTACCGAGGATATGGATGATGAGGAGGAGCCAGAGATCCAGCCAGAAGCAGAAGTCGGGTCGTTGGCACAGAAGCGCGCATTGCAGATTCTGGAGGCTAGCAATCGTATACCTGAAGCTGGCGAGTGTTACGCATAAGTTCTGCAGGTTCGATACTGACTCCTCTTTGTCCTAGGGATGTGGAGAAGTTTAGCTTGACGAATACGCGAAGGTACCTTGGACGTTGACATTTATATTGTAGTCTTTTCCTAATTAACGTACATACGTCGAAACATGTTGTACGCAATTAGCGCATATATCCATACACACACCTAGTTAGCTGTGATCGTGCTATGCAATGCTGTGATGTACATATTGTATCGCTAATGATTGAGTTTTTTTTAACTGCCGACGTCCGATGGAGGGAAGTGAATCCGAGATGGAGAGTGAGGGAAAAATCTAGTATTAATGAACACTGGCTTATGAACTTTTGCTTACCGTGAAGGAGGTAATCAACAACTATGGGAAGGTCGACTCTACACCTAATTACGCATGGCCGTCTTCCGCGTGGGCTCCTCCCAACACGCGGGCAACAAAATCCTCCACTTTGGACTCGTCCTTCTCAACATCCACCTCATTGTCACTGCCCCCAGTCGCCTCCGCCTGGCAGCGCTCGCATTCGCACTTGAATCGCCAGCCACGAGCAAGCTCGAACCGACGGCGCCGTCTAGCCTCTTCCGACGTCTCGTCGGGATGCTGGGAGACGTCGACGTAGGTCATCGTAATCTCCTCGCCCTTCTTGATCGGCCGTGCCGCGATTAGGGACAGCTCCGAGTTGCCGGACTCGAACGAAGGTCGGGCGTTGGAATCGCATGAGTGCGTCATCTACAAAGTGAGCGTGAAAGAGTTCTCAGTGGCGGACTGAATTCACCGGGTCGAACACACTTACATAGGAGGACACGAGGAAGAGTCCGCTGCCTATCTGCCGGGATGTACCAGATGGAGTGCGCGTCCTCTCTTGATCCTCAGGACGGAAGGTCGATGCGGGCTATTCAAAGGTCAGGCTATGTCAATGAGGTCGTGTAAGTCAACTGACTTTGTCGTCGCGACCATCATCATACGAGATGCCAATCGTGTTGTACCTCATCTTACCCTTATATGTAGCATACCTTTCCGACGTCAGCAGGTTTTCAAGGCCAGGGAGGGCGCTTCCAAGAACGGCAGAGAGCAGTTTGGTTTCTTCTTCTGATACCTCGCCGTCGATGAAACGCAATCGTTCCATGTGATCATAGAGGGAATAGTCCTTGTCCGACATGGCTTCAGCAGTCATCTGCTCGATAAGCGGGTTTTTGCCTTTCGCGAATTGCTTCGCTGTCTCAATCGCCACCTGCTTGGAGACGAAGCGCGCGACAAGCAGTGGGACAGTGCGACCTTCGGACTTGAGGTGCTCGACGAATTTCTTCTGCGCCTCGTCACGAGGCTCTCGGATTAATTCTGAAAGACCGCTATCGACTTCCTCCGGAAGGACAGGTTTCAAACCAAAGAGCAGATTCTGTGATTCTGCCTGTGCTCGCGCTCTACAGTCCTCAGAGCAATATACGGAGTTAAGGCGGTCATTTTCGGGACGAATAGCCGAATCATCCTCGATGCGGCGGAGACAGTGCGAGCAGTAGCGTCCTTGGCCTTCAAGATCCAGGTCAAGCACCGCAACAAGGGGTCGCTCCTGCGAGACTTGGCATCAGCGACGTGTACATATCAAGCGACCTGGTAACGAAACCTTGTAGATGAGGTCTCCTGCTTCAAAGTCCTTCGCTGCCACGAGAATATTACGCAGTTTGTTCTCACCGCCAGGAGCAGTCTTGATTGAAACACCCATGCCAGCAGGCGGGAACGCCTTAAAGTAACCTAATGTTATTACAAAGTAATCGTCCTTAGCGCTTTTCGAGATCCTGTGATCAATAGGCTCACCTTCAATGCGCATTGACAACTACACAAGTACGACATGCAAAAAAGGTAATGAGATCACGACTGCATTAACGGACACGCGGAGTAGAACAAGACGAGCCGGGAGGTAGATGAGGGGAGCCGACGCGGCAATATGCAACTATGAACCGAGCAGTTATGCGCCCGTTTCTCTCCACATAGCCTATGGCTGGCTGCCTGGGTCTGTCACCTTGTCCCACTCCTGCGACGTCTCTGAGGGCGGCTCAGACCTCGTTGGGCTGGACTCGTCCTCTGCTGCGATTTCCCCGACATCTATTTCCTCCAGAGCGGACGAGTTAGGGATACTCACTTCCACACTCAGTAGCTCCAGAACAATCTGCAACAGAATTAGCAAACTGTGAGGACTCAAACGTAGCGCACGCACCTCAAATACTTCCTTAGGCAGAACCTCTTGCAAACCAGGAATCAGTTCTTGAGGTCGAGGGAAGACGCAGAGTGCTTTGAAAAGGGCTAGCGCTGCCTGCATACGGAACATGGGGCCTAATATCCGATGTTAGACAGAATGGGTATGTGAGACCATGGAGAATATTACCCTGTGCCGCCATTTGTTCGCCTATGGCAATCTGTTGAGTGAAGTACTGCTGGTGTAGCTCTTGAGGCAACGAAGATATCTCCTTTTTGATCTCAAGGACAGCCGCCTGTAGATCAGCATCACCCGTGCCATTGTCGGACTTCTTTTGTGCTGCTGCTGCTCGTTTCTCTGCTCGCTTCTTGTCCTTCTCTAAGCGAGATTGTATGGGAGTAAATACAATGTGTTGCGAGAACAGCTAGAACACTCACTCAGCTGTTTGCGGAACTCCAGGTCGTTCCTCCGCTTGTGGTCGAACCATACGGCATAGGCGACGAGGCCGCCGAGGGCGGTGACACCAGCGATGGTGTAGAGTGTGGACGTCCTCGAGGCCATGACGAACGTCGGACGGATGGAAAGTTTCAGCGCACCCCCGAGCGCTGACTATCCCGATCGGGAGATCCCGAACCCGCACACCGCAGCGTGTAGGCGCTCATGTACACGCGCGGGCAGCAGCTGCGTCGGATAGGCGCACGCGGTCAATCCCATCCGGGTCCGCCACTCTGCGCAGCCTGGCGCATATATACGCACCACGTGTGATCCAGCAGCAGTCCGTGCTTCCCAGTCTGCGAGAACAACCATGTCCATCGACCCCAGAATGATCGTCGGTCCGCTCGAGGATGCCTTTGTCAAGGTCACTTTCGAGGAAGACGTGGACGCTGATCGTTCCCGCAGCACTGACCCGTTCTACGACTCATGGGTGGATAAAGGTGCGCTCGCCTTGTAGCGCCAATGTACTCAGACTCATTACTGGCAACCCTAGCCTCCAGCGCGTTTTCGGAGCCCTCGGTCTATACGTAAGCTCTCCATCAACGGCCATCGCTCGTGTATCGTTGGCTCAACATGGTGTTGAAGTGCTCGAGCTCTGCGGAAGCAGTATCGCAACCATTCCCTCGTGCTGTTCGCGGATCCTTCTGTTAACCTCCTAGGTTTCCCTGGAGCTCTGATCCAACCTCTGGCACCATCAGAGATAATTGAATCCCTTGGATTCCTGCCCTCCGCTCGCCGCTTGGGTGGCCAAGCGGGGACTCTGGCTGGACAACTCCAGTATGGCGCGTTTAAGGTCGCTTGGGACGTACGTGACTGTTGAGTATGCTTGCGAGAATACGACCTCACATTGCGTTGTCTGCAGAAATACGACTTCATATTGTATGTCATCAGAGTACGCATATGGTTCTGAATGCGGCGCGGGTGCGGATACTGACTCAAGCTTCTCAGTACGTCCAAGGCTTGAGTGTCCGGACGCAGCATTACCTCCTGCACGAAGGCCCAGAAGCGCCATCTCGCGCGCTTCTGATGGCAGCCGGCGCCTGGAAGAACCTGCTGCACGAAGAAATTCTCATATTCAACAGCGGATTTTGGAAGAAGAGCCATGAGCTTTGGATTGAGGTTCAGAAGGCCAATTGGGATGATGTGATCCTGAAGCAAGAGTTCAAAGATGCTTTGAAGAAGGATATTAACGGGTTCTTCTCCTCCGAGAGCCTGTACAAATCGCTAGCCATCCCTTGGAAGGTCATTGCAATTACTTCTTGTTTAACTACGCTGCTCACTTTGTTCTGTCTCTGCAGCGCGGTCTCATCATGTACGGCCCTCCAGGTATGTTGCCGATGCATGGCCGGCGAAATAAGCTCACATTATTCTCCTTTACAGGGAATGGCAAGACCATCAGTATGAAGGCGGTCATGAAGGAATGTGACGCCAAAGGATATGCGCCGCTCTATGTCAAGTCCTTCAAGAGCTACCTAGGCGAGGAAGGGTCGATGGCTGTGGTCTTCGAGATGGCCAGGAGCATGGCGCCTTGCGTCCTTGTGTTGGAAGATTTGGATTCCCTCATCAACGATAGCAACCGCTCGTTTTTCCTCAACCAGCTTGATGGTCTAGAAGGCAACGACGGACTACTCGTCATTGGTTCGACCAACCATTTCGACAAACTGGATCCAGCCTTGAGTGGAAGGCCGAGCCGTTTCGACCGCAAGTAGTATGTCGACTTGTGCCATCGTTTGTTCGGAATGCTGATCACGCGTTTCTTCGTCGTGGCTAGCTCCTTTGACGATCCAGACGAAGAGGAGCGTGCCCTATACGCGAAATACTGGCAGAATAAGCTCAAGAGCAACGAGAGCATCGAATTCCCTGACAGTCTAGTCCATGAGATCGCTGTCGAAACGAACAAGTTCAGCTTTGCATATCTGAAGGAAGCCTTGTCAGTATCTTTTGGCATCAGCTATGCGTGTTCCTCATCGATCCGTCCCGCTAGCGTTTCCGCTCTTGTCTTGCTCGCTGGATATGAGGATGGAGAGAAGCCCTCATTTGCCAGCGTGCTGAAGCGACAGATCAAGTCCCTCCGTAGCCAGCTGGATAAGAAGCCTGACGGGGCAACGCCCTCTGTTAGTGTATCTGCCAGTGTCTCCACCCATTTGCCCACATTTTCGCCCCCTCGTTCCGCCGCCGCCGTGGCAGGTTGGCGCATGAGGTCAGCGGCTGCCCGCCGTGTCCCTGTTACCCTCGATAGGAGTTCGGACTGGATCGAGGGCAGTTCCCGGCTGCCCATGCCTGGCGGATTGCCTCAGAGGGAGGCGGTAGCGCACAGAGAAGTAAGAGATGAAGAGCCTGGGGCCGACCGGATGGCGTCCGGCCTGGATCGGGCCCATTACTTCTGATGTTAACCATTGATACCTCGATGTACTTTTGCAGTCATAAGGATACGGGTATGTAAGTAGATTCGACGGATGTACGATAATCGCGGTGTACGATCTTGGGACATTGAATCTATAAACCTTGTTGCTGACTTATTTGACTCAGGCTGAGACGCTTTTAGAGTTGTTTGCCGGATCTTCGAAAACTGGTCACTCGTCGGAACTCGAGAAGCGCCGGCAGTCGCCGGCAGCAGACCTTGCGACTGTAGGCGACGGGTGGTAGCGATCAATGTGGATAAGAATTTTCGGTTGGATGGAGCGGAAGAGATGCTCGTCATAAGTATGCGGAATAGGTGATGTAGTGTAGAAAGAATGAATTTCTTTTAGGACACGGAAAAATGCGAGGTGGAGCATACATTGGAGTACACTAAGGGCGAGAAAAAAAATCAATAACGAGACCGACTAGTGACGAAGGATCAAGAGACGACGGCGTGGTGGATGACGCTGAATAACGAGACAAAGGACGTGTAAGGCAGGAGTGTATGCGGTACATAGTATATAATATAATTCTTCCACACCATCAGGTGGGCAGAAAATAACAATCTACGACAAGTATAGTAAGTAGAAGATATCTGCGACTACACATAACGCACGGAGGACAACATCCGCGTTATTATGCCATCGATGTCTCGCAGCGGAGACATCGATGGCATAATAAACAAAGTGGTACGGGCACAGCGTCTAAACGAAAACGGTAAGCGATAGAATGACGTCGAAGGAGACAACAAGGCCAAAGTTGCCTGCGCCGAAATCACGTCACAATTGTGCCCCGGGAGAAACCTTGCAGTTGCAAGGTAATTGTACATGAATCATACTGTCGTATCATCGCAGTAGAGTGATTCAGTGCAAGTAGTACAAATCGGTGTTAAAGCGTATCATAGCGTGGAAGTCACACGTCGTAAAGAGCGAGGTCGTAGAGACCTGACTATGCGTAGGGGGTGTTCTGGTGCATTCATGAATATTAGCTAGGTTCGGCGTGGTCGGACGTCACGTACCATTTGCGAATAAGGCATTTCTTAGTTGGACTGTGGGCCGGACTGTCTTGAGCACGGTGCTTAAGAGGTGAAGCCAGGAGGCTGACCGGCTGGTCGATGATATTTAACTCGACGATGTCCATGCTGAACGAGAGCGAGCTGTCGATTTTCCATCGCGATATAATTACGATCGCTTTGACGAGTGCCCCTTTTAACGCGTCTTCGTACTTATCGGGCTGGACAAGATGATCATGCTTGTCATATGCCGGCAGGAGACGGGGGCGCCAAATACCGAGTCTAGAAAGCTTGTCTCTGGCCGCGAGAGCATCAGCTATAACACAGCCAATTGTCGATGTTGAAGCCTGCAAGTAATGAAGCAAGATGACATTATAGATGACATTATAGTGAAACAAAGGGACACAGAAGTCCTCAACTCACGTTCGTTGTACTGCCGTTCATCAGTCCGATCGACGCGCTGTGAAAACGTTCCGCATGTTAGCCAACCAGTCATCAGCTATAATAATGCACGCACCTCGAAGATTTTGTGTCGGATTTTGATGCGGTCTTCGACGTCGAGCATGTGGCCATTAACCGTCCAACATTTCTTGTCCTCCTTCGAGCGCCTCTCTATTGTACGAAGTGTCTCGCGAGCCTTCATATATAGTGATTTAAGTTCGTTGAGGGAAGGAGGGGCGACGCAGGCAGATGCAGAATGGTTTTCAAATCCCTTGTTCTTATCACCGAGTTTGGAATTCCATTTACCGCACGGTCCACAATGAGCAATTGCTGATGGAAGATGAGAGACTGGCTAAATTGGACCGAGAAACGATGGAGTGGTGGACAGAAGTTCGGGGGGACAGAAATACAACAGATGCATAGATGAAAGTATATTATCTTACATCACATAGCTCATGAACATTTGACGATAGCTCGGCGTGAAATGACAATGCTCACGGGGGTGTGTG